>NW_015506260.1:3733-9355 GCF_001515645.1 Sinocyclocheilus grahami | reverse complement strand
TTTATGGACACTCGTTTTATGAGTCTTTTCAATTTTGAAAAGGTGATTTTTTTTAAAGTAACTTTTTGTACGATTGTCAACATTGTTGTAAACATTAACAACTTGGCTTATGCTTTGTGAACACATATAAAGTGGGACACATATTTGTAATGCTTTTTAAAACAACACATTGGAAAATTTTCAGAAAGTGTCCAGCTTTAACTGTATTCATTATTTGCTATACCCTTTTAATAACACAAGCATAAAACCATTTATTTATTTATTTTACAGCAGAAATTGCAAATTGAAAACGAATTATCAGGCTTAGTCAGTTCCAGTAACAGTTCTTCTACTTCTACAATTATGTCTTTTTCTGCCAAAAAAAAAAAACACCCCATCAATCTTTTGTAAATCTTTTAATTGCTAAAAGATTTGAAGTAATGATTTGAAAGAATGATTGACCACAATCAATAAACTGTATATTTAGATGGATTAGGCAACGCTTCAGTGTATGATTCCTTTCATTTTTGTTTCTGTGATGGTTTCTCCACGAAGCCTGTAAACTCTCCAACAGCTGTATTAAAACCAGCACCTGCTGCCGCCTCTTTGTTCTTTGTGTTTGATCATATATTTCAGTATGTCATCAGCAGTGCTACTGCAGACTTGCAAACTGTTACAAATCTGCCAGTCTCAGACTCTCTTCAACTCTTTCAGACTCTCTTCAACATTTACATTGTCAGCATAGGTCCTAGGTTATCAGACAGCATCTTTTAATATCACTTACTGTTTACATTTTCTGATTTTCAGACTGAGGACAGCACATTTGAATCCATGGAAAAGGACATCGAGGAGGTTTTAAATGAGTTATCAGGAGACGAAAAATTAGAGAAGTTTCATGTGGAATATGAGAAGATCGCCAAAGCTCTGCGGAAGTCCCACGAGAATGAAAAGAGACTGATGTCCAAATGCAGGGAGCTGAACGCAGAGATAGTGTCCAACACCATCAAAATATCCACAGCCATGAAACTAGCTTAAGCCACAATCACCTCCCTTAAAATGGTACATTAGCCTGAAATGACTGCACTCTAAAATGGACGTTGTGCTCATTTGTGTCTTCAAAAATAAACATGATGACCTCTGCATGATGTCCACATATATGGTAGAACATTAGACTTAGTTTCGAGCTTTTTCCACATCGTTTGCCTTAGCAAATTATCTGTTTATTTTACTGTTGATCAGGAAATTGACAAGGCCTGGAAAATGGTTGAAGCTTCACATGCAAAGGAGTTGCAGGCAAAAGAAACAATCCAGAAACTAAAGGAGGATATAATCTGTCTCAATAATCTTATTGAAAAAGGAACTGGAGTCTCGGAGGGCCAAGAATACAGGTGAACAATATACAACTTTATGTTCAGGCTATTCTCCGTTTTCCTTTTGATTCTGGTAGAATACAGGCAGTTACACGCTTTTATCTTGCAGATATGGTTTTTGTATGCCTGACACAATTCATTTTCTAATATTTATTTTTATTCATAACTTTGTACTATGGTATATGCGACCTGATGGCCTTCAGAGAACCTTTTTGAAGTGTTCTGGTGGGGATGAGGAACAAAGCTTGTTCATAAACCTTTTTGAATGTGTCTAGCATTGGCGATCTGTTAAAGATTAAAGAGGACCTGACCAAGCAGATAGACAAGCTGCTGTCAGAGGTGGTGACTCTCCGGGAGAACCTCACTAAAGCCACTGATGCTCAGCAGGAGATTGAGGCTGAGAAGAACAAAGCGATGGACAGAATTGCTCAGGTATAACATAAAAAACGTTGTGTATGACACCACTGGGTCTTGTGATATAACTTTATGTGAGTGTGCAGAGTGCATACGCAAGTACAAGTACATGCAAAAACAATCATTTAAAAATATAATTGGCTCATTTTATCACTGGAATCAATATCAGCAGTTTTTTTTACTGCTGTTTGTTCGATTTTAAGGCTATGAATACGTTTTAGGATAAATTAAAGCATTTTTTGTCTCAGATGTCCATCTGTGTTAGCAAATCAATATTTGAAATATGGTGTGTGGAGATTGTTACTCTTCAAACGTATAAGAATCTCTAGCAGTTCCTGTCTTGTGTCTTCATATGTTGTGAGAAATGGAACATAATAAACCCTGTGAATGTGGCACTTAAACAGATTTGATTCCCCGTCACCTCCCTGGCAAAATAAATCTTAAATTGTTTACTGTGTATAGCACAGTAAGAAAATCAATAAGAGGTCTGACAAACCACTTTAAACTCTGAATGAATTCCATTTAGAAGTGCCTCCAAAAGTTAAAGCAGTGGAAGGTTTGAAATGGTCATTTGCACACACTGGCTGCTGATAGATAGATAGATAGATAGATAGATAGATAGATAGATAGATAGATAGATAGATAGATAGATAGATAGATAGATAGATAGATAGATAGATAGTGCCCATTGTAGATATAATTTATGCCATTTGGAACAAAACTGTCTCTCTCTCACAGCTCCAGCAGGACATCCAGGTGCGTCAGAATGAGATTCATCGGGAAACCAGGAGGAAGGAGAAGTTGGAAAAAGAAGTGAAGCAGCTTCAAACTGACCTGGAGTCCAAACAATCTGAGATTAAATCACTGACTCAGCAGAGTCAGCGTCTGCAGGATGATCAGCAGAAACTGGAACAACAGCTCCAGGAACACAAAGTAAGGAACTCTGATCTAGGGTCAGTGGGTGAAGAAGTAGGTAGGGCATCTTAGTTCATTTGAACTGCCATAACCCTAACAGAAAACTTTCTGGATTAAACACTAACTTTATGTAAAAGTTACAAAAGTTGTACGTTTCTGTATTGAGAATCTCTCTAGAGGGAGGGTTTGTCAAATTTAGCTAATATCTAAAGACATTTTTTCAACTATTTTGTCATACAGAATAGCTAGGTTGGGAAAAAATGTACACACACATGCAGAACTTGTGAAAGTAATTTGTATTCTTTCTGACAGATTATAAATGAGAAAACCAGTAAAGAAATGGAACAACTCCAACATCGAAACAATAAAATCCTGCAGGATAATGAACAAAACGGCATCAGCCTAGAGCAACTCTCCCAACAGAACCAACAGCGAGCATTGGACCTGAAGGTACACACACACACACACACACACACACACACACACACACACACACACACACACACAAAAACAGACACATCTTTAATAAGTTAACTAAACGTGGGCATACTATGGACTAATTATAAGAACTATAAACTAACCTCTAAATATTTGATATTTTATATACTTTTCATTTTTAAAAACTGTTTATATATTTTTTATTAATTGATTTGTTTTCCAAATGAAGATGCCCCAAAATGGGATTTTGCAGTTTTAGGTTTTCATTATAGCATTATTTAGAATTTATTAATCTATTTTTCCTAGTGGAGATCATTGATTGGTTCCAGATAATGCAGGTATTTTTATTTTATTTTAATTACATATACTTGTATATATGTTGTGCATTTTACATTTGAGGCCAGAATTTCTAAAGTCTGGGGACAATTTTATTACTACAGTATCCTTATACAGTTTTTTTCAACTACTTACATTTTCAAAACTTTACACACAAATCCAAGAATTGCACACACAAAAGGCAAAATGAACCACTGCATTTAAAATATCAAAAACACATCTCAAAAGCAAACATTTGCAAGCACCTTTGCCATAATATGAATTCCTGTTCGATTTTTGTGTGCTACATGGAGAATTGTGTGTTGTGCTTTGCAAAAAGTGCTCTATGAAATTGAAACAATCAAAAGCTGATAATTAGTGTATGGTTCTGCAGATTTGTTGTGTGTTTCTGGTCTTTGAGTGTCAGGTTTCAGAAATTGTGTGGCAAGTAAAGATTTTGTGTGTAAGCAAAAAAAAAACTAGTACTTCACCTCATTCCTAGAGAGGAATATACAAACCTCTACCCCACAGTACTTGGCAATCAATTCTAGACATCCAACTGTAAGTGCACACACACAAACCTACAGATTTATGGAGCTGCCCTCTTTAAATCTGACAAAATCGTCTCGCTCTTATATAATTAGAGCTCTAGAGGATGAAGGTTTCCGTTCCTCTTCCTCTCCCGTCAGATTAGTGATGGATCTTTCCTGCTCGAAACAGTGAAAAGTCACTGTTGGAGTTAATACAGCAAATGTTACATTTAATGAAATGCCCTGTATTCTCTTTGTTCTGGCTTGTATTCTTGTGGCTTGAGTCTGATGGGAGATCATTGGGATGAATGCACCTCTCTGCAGGATATGCTGAAGCTGTATTGTTAGGCATTCAGTTTAACATGAATATCTAAATATTTGCAGAATGCATGAATATATAAACAAACAAACAAATATATATATATATTTTTTTTTTAAATAATTAATTTTTTTAAATTGAATAAAAAAAAAAATAAGCCTTCCATTGATGTATGGTTTGTTAGGACCATATTTGGCCGATATACAACTATTTGAAAATCTGGAATCTGAGGGTGAAAAAAAGATCTAAATATTGAGAAAATCACCTTTAAAGTTGTCCAAATGAAGTTCTTAGCAATGCATATTACTAATCAAAAATTATGTTTTGATATACTTACGGTAGGAAATTAAAATTAAAATTAAAATTTTAACATTACATATAACATGATCTTAACTTAATATCCTAGTGATTTTTGGCATGAAAGAAAAATCGATAATTTTGACCCATACAATTATATTGTTGGCTATTGCTACAAATATACCCATGCTAATTATGATTGGTTTTGTGGTCCAGGGTCACAAATAAATAAATAAAAACAATATACTTTATAATTATATTAATATTAATATTTATTAATATGATCATGAACTATATGATCAACAATATTCACAATACAATGTATAAAATAATTAAATCAAAATAATATAATTTATAATATAATTTATATAAAATAATTAATGGATGAATATAATTTAAATTATTTATTTATTATTAACAGCATCAGAAAATTTTAACAGGACATTTTCTTTTTTAAATGTCTCTTGAATTTTGTTGGTTTCATGCCTTTGGCAGATGATAATTCACCACACATAACAAATATTTCTTCTTCTTCTTCTTCCGTCATGTAACCTGAAAATGTTGTCATCTGGTTTATTAAATGAGAAAAATTTGTGCCAAAATACAGTAAAAGTTTCTTGGATGCATAGCCTTTGATGTTAACAACAAAAGATATGCAAAATGATGTTAAAAACAAAAGAAAGTTTTCTCCTCCCTTTTAACAGTTGTTATGGCTATTAATTTTGCTCTTATCTACTACATAGTTAATTGCTTCTTATTATTAGCATTTAGCATGTTTTCCGCTGCTGTTCTGTGATCCAATTAGAACTCCCTGTAACATTTCTTCTACTTTCTTATGCGCTTTTGAATTGCCAAACATGGAGGGGAAATAGTATGTGTGGAAGTTTCAGGGAACGACAAAAACAAAACCTCCTTACTCTGCACTTAATTTATCGCAGTGTCCTTGATCCCATCTGTGCAGTTTGACAAATGATCAGACTTGTCATCAAGCCAGTAATTTATAAAGAAATCCTCATATTAGTGAAAGTCTCCAGGCTCTGATTGG
>NW_015506260.1:0-2395 GCF_001515645.1 Sinocyclocheilus grahami | reverse complement strand
ATGCCTTTGGCAGATGATAATTCACCACACATAACAAATATTTCTTCTTCTTCTTCTTCCGTCATGTAACCTGAAAATGTTGTCATCTGGTTTATTAAATGAGAAAAATTTGTGCCAAAATACAGTAAAAGTTTCTTGGATGCATAGCCTTTGATGTTAACAACAAAAGATATGCAAAATGATGTTAAAAACAAAAGAAAGTTTTCTCCTCCCTTTTAACAGTTGTTATGGCTATTAATTTTGCTCTTATCTACTACATAGTTAATTGCTTCTTATTATTAGCATTTAGCATGTTTTCCGCTGCTGTTCTGTGATCCAATTAGAACTCCCTGTAACATTTCTTCTACTTTCTTATGCGCTTTTGAATTGCCAAACATGGAGGGGAAATAGTATGTGTGGAAGTTTCAGGGAACGACAAAAACAAAACCTCCTTACTCTGCACTTAATTTATCGCAGTGTCCTTGATCCCATCTGTGCAGTTTGACAAATGATCAGACTTGTCATCAAGCCAGTAATTTATAAAGAAATCCTCATATTAGTGAAAGTCTCCAGGCTCTGATTGGCGGTTCGAACGGAGGGTGTTTGACGGCTGATGGATGGAGCCAGAGCCCTGTTGTCATCTTAATCAGGGTTTCCACGGTGATGGATGTTGTCATCTTAATCAGGGTTGGCTGGGTGATTGATGAGATGGGCTGTGACAGCGGGGTCAGTGAGCTGGCCGTCCGAGGAGAAGAGGAGGCGGGGTCATGTGAGGACAGAACATGGAATGGCCATTTCACATGACAGCGCGGCCACGCAATGTCCACTCATGCACGCCTGCTCGCTGACGGCCGATATACCGTTTCGCTCATTCCTGCTCTTTCTTTTAGTCTTTCTGTGTCCCAGTTCTCTTTTCTACCTTCTTATGCCTGCAGCCGTATAATGGGCTTTTTGAATTGTGTAATTATTTTACGTTGGTCCTTCACAGACTGTGGAAAGTGCTTCTGAAAACAACCCTATTAGCGGAATCTAAATGGGGACATTCCATAGGCGTAATGGTTTTTATACTGTACTATGTGCTATTGCCCTACACCTAAACCTACCCATTACAGGAAACTTTCTGCATTTTCACAATCTAAAAAAAACTTTGTTTACTTTATTTTTATACCAGTTTTACAAATGAGGACGTCCCCAAAGGGAGGTTTTTGGAGATTTTGTCAGGTTTAGCTCAATTTGTCCCCAAAATATGGTTAAATAGGCACACACACACACACGTTTTATTAATAACTTTTATTAATACAATGTTGTTTATTGTGATTAATATTTGTTATTATTCTAGATTTACTTTTATTTAGACTATTTATTAAATAAATAATATATCAAATAATTCATCAAATTAATTGCACACACATAAAGCCCCTAAAACCTTTATATATTTACATTATTATTTGTGTTTAATGAAAAATATCAAATAATTCATCAAATAAACCATACACACACACACACATTACACATCACACATTAAAAGCCCCTAAAATGTAAAAAATATGTATTTGTTTGTTTTATTAATTAAATAATATATCAAATAATTAATTGAATGGATCACAAACATTAAAAAGCCCTTGGCATCTTTATTTATTTATTTAGATGATTGTTTTGTTTAATTATTTAAACGGTATATCAATTAATCAAATGAATCACACAGCAAAAAGCCCCTAAAACCTTTGTTTGTTCATTTAGGACTATTATTTGATTAATTAGATAATTTATTAAATGATTAATCAAATTAATCACACACATAGAAAAGCCCCCCTTTTAAAAGGATAGTTCACCCTCACGTCGTTTCAAACCAGTAAGACCTTCGTTCATCTTCAGAGCACAAATTAAGATATTTTTGATGAAATCCGAGAGCTCTTTGAGCCTCCATAGACAGCAAGGGAACTACCACGATCAACGCACAGAAACGTAGTCAGGACATCGATAAAATAGTCCATGTGACATCAGTGGTTCAACCGTAATTTTACGAAGCTACGAGAATACTTTTTGTACGCAAACCTAAAGCGCCATTTTGGAGAATATCACAACACATGTGCGTGCTATCCTCTGCACGTAAACAAGGCGTAGTTTATGCCTGTTCTACATCAGCAGCACCATGTGCTTGCATTGTTTACGTGCAGTAGGCTTGCCGCGATAGACGGTGTTGACGGTGATACGCGGTGTTAAGCCGCAACACCGGTTACGTCACTTGCCCACCAGGTCACCGACCCCCACCGTCGTTTTGATTTTTTATAGTAATAAAAATAATTTAGTTCAGTAAAAGAACAGACACTACAGTTAAAAACTGAAAGCGGCTGCTCAATGCAGCATGTCGAACAACAGTCGCATCACAGATCAGATTTAATTTCTCCAGTGAGGA
>NW_015506259.1:355178-356908 GCF_001515645.1 Sinocyclocheilus grahami | reverse complement strand
TTTTTGTCATTTTTTTATTTTTTTAAAAATGTCTTAATTTTTTTTTAAATTAATTTTCATTTCAGTTTTAGTACTTTCACATAAACTAAATGAAGATTACAATTTAGATTACACAGTAGCGGATAACTCCTGTATTGAGTGTGTTGTTTGTGTGTGTGTTTCAGGAGCACTGGACCGCTGTGTGATGGGTATAACGGCAGTGGAGATTCTGAACGCGTGTGACGAGGTGGTTCCCGCCGCTCTGGACTCCCTCAATCACCCCGCGGTGAACCTGAAGCAGGCCATGACCCGCCGCAGTCTGGCTGCGCTCAAGAACATGGCCCAACACAAGCTGCAGACGCTCGCCACCAACCTGCTCGCGGCCGACAACGCCGACAAGGTGAGACGCCTCCAAAACCATCAACACTGAGCCAGGATTCAGATATTAATAAGAGGATTTGAGAGCAGTCAGATGTTACAATAAACACTCGCCCCGCCCCCAGATTCTTCTGATTGGTCCAATGTTTTTAAACTGCACTGCATAACAGAACTGTCTTTGAAGTCGCAGTGTGTCATTTCTGTATCATTTGAGAGAATTGCATATGTAAATTAATGTGTTAAGTTAATATTTAAAAACATGAATAATTTAATAACCATGTAAATGTAATATTCAGCAAATCTGAAAACATTAATAATTAGAAATTTTTTCACAATGTTGTGATGAAATTAATGATTACATTTTGATTATATATTTATTTCAGATTTAGTTGGACTAATTTTGGTACTTAAACTCATTTAGTTTTAGTTTTAATTATATTTTTGTTTATTTTAGTATTATTTATAACATTAATAATTAGAAAGTTTTTCACAATGTTGTGATGAAATTAATGATTACATTTTGATTATATATTTATTTCAGATTTAGTTGGACTAATTTTGGTACTTAAACTCATTTAGTTTTAGTTTTAATTATATTTTTGTTTATTTTAGTATTATTTATATATTTATTATATTTATATATATATATTTTTTTTATTATTATTTATTATATCAATTTTATATTTTCAGTTTTAAGTTTTAGTAGTTTTTATGTGATTGTCATTTTCATTAGTTTTTATTTCATATTTCTATTTCTATTTAAATTATATTATTTCAGTTTTAGTACTTTTTACATTTAATTTGTTTATTTTGGTATTTATATACTATTAAAATAATGTTATTAGAGTATTGTTTATATACTATTTAGTAACATTTTGAATGAGCTTTTAATTTTTTATTTTCAGCTTTGATTTAATTTAAGTTTGAGTAGTTTTATGTACTTTTGTAATTTTAATTAGTTTTAGTTGTTCAATATTTTTTTTAATATATTTTTTATTTATAATTTCCAAATATTTCATTATATTTATGTGTCAGTAATTTTAGTACTTAAATGTATTTATTAGGTTTAAGTTTTTGATGTAATATTTATATTTTACTTTGTTATTTCAGCATTATTTAATTTAATATAAAATATTTCTAATAGTTTTAGTTTACAGTAACAGCACTGGTCTGGTATTTAGTGTCGTCCACTTATGCTCAGACCATCCGAGTCAGATGTTAATACCAGGTGTAAAGAGGGTGTTACTGGTGTGTGTGTGTGTGTGTGTGTGTGTGTGTGAGTGTGTTTGTGTGTGTGAAAGAGTGTGTGTGTGTGTGTGTGTGAGAGAGTTTGTTTGTTTGTTTGTTTGTGTGTGTGAGAGTGAGTGAGTGAG
>NW_015506259.1:350622-353893 GCF_001515645.1 Sinocyclocheilus grahami | reverse complement strand
AAACCTTTGCAGGTGTTTTGAGTTGATTAGCTGATTGGCATGTCACCATATTCTAATTTGTTGAGAGAGTGAATTGGTGGGTTTTTGTTAAATGTGAGCCAAAATCATCACAATTAAAAGAACCAAAGACTTAAACTACTTCAGTCTGTGTGCATTGAATTTATTTAATACACGAGTTTCACAATTTGAGCTGAATTACTGAAATAAATGAACTTTTCCACGACATTCTAATGTATTGAGATGTACCTGTATATATATTATATTTATATATTTTACATATATATATTTTATATTTATATATATATTTTTTTAATTATATTTTATATTTCAGTTTTAGTTTTTGGAATTCTAGTGCTTGAAATTATTTTGTTTTACATTTATTTTTTTATATTTAAATTTTTGAAGTTTTAGTAATTTTGCCGTGATTTTGTCAGTTCAATTTTTTAAATATTTCTATTTAGCTTTTAATTATTTTTTTCAGTTATAATTTTAGTACTTAAAATTTATTGTATTTTTATTTTTAAAATTATTTATAGCTTTTAATTAAATGATTTCAGTTTTTAATTTTTTTTGTACATTTTTTTTTAAATTTAGTTTTGATAATTTTATTACTAAAACTTATTTAATTTTTTATAATTTTTTATTTATACTTTCATTTGAATTTTAGTAAGTGTTTTTGAGTGTAATTTTATGTTTTTGTCATTTTTATTCGTTTTTTTATATTTCTATTTAGCTTTTAATTATATTTTTTCAAGTTTAGTTTTTAGTAACTAGTACTTAAACTTATTTAATTTTATTTTATTACTTTTTATATTTTAATTGTAATTTTAGTTAATCTTTCAGTCATTTTGCTGTTTTTGTCATTTTTTTATTTTTTTAAAAATGTCTTAATTTTTTTTTAAATTAATTTTCATTTCAGTTTTAGTACTTTCACATAAACTAAATGAAGATTACAATTTAGATTACACAGTAGCGGATAACTCCTGTATTGAGTGTGTTGTTTGTGTGTGTGTTTCAGGAGCACTGGACCGCTGTGTGATGGGTATAACGGCAGTGGAGATTCTGAACGCGTGTGACGAGGTGGTTCCCGCCGCTCTGGACTCCCTCAATCACCCCGCGGTGAACCTGAAGCAGGCCATGACCCGCCGCAGTCTGGCTGCGCTCAAGAACATGGCCCAACACAAGCTGCAGACGCTCGCCACCAACCTGCTCGCGGCCGACAACGCCGACAAGGTGAGACGCCTCCAAAACCATCAACACTGAGCCAGGATTCAGATATTAATAAGAGGATTTGAGAGCAGTCAGATGTTACAATAAACACTCGCCCCGCCCCCAGATTCTTCTGATTGGTCCAATGTTTTTAAACTGCACTGCATAACAGAACTGTCTTTGAAGTCGCAGTGTGTCATTTCTGTATCATTTGAGAGAATTGCATATGTAAATTAATGTGTTAAGTTAATATTTAAAAACATGAATAATTTAATAACCATGTAAATGTAATATTCAGCAAATCTGAAAACATTAATGAAATTTTTTCACAATGTTGTGATGAAATTCATGACAATTTTAATGATTACATTTTGATTATATATTTATTTCAGATTTAGTTGGACTAATTTTGGTACTTAAACTCATTTAGTTTTAGTTTTAATTATATTTTTGTTTATTTTAGTATTATTTATATATTTATTATATTTATATATATATATTTTTTTTATTATTATTTATTATATCAATTTTATATTTTCAGTTTTAAGTTTTAGTAGTTTTTATGTGATTGTCATTTTCATTCGTTTTTATTTAATTTCTATTTCTATTTAAATTATATTATTTCAGTTTTAGTACTTTTTACATTTAATTTGTTTATTTTGGTATTTATATACTATTAAAATAATGTTATTAGAGTATTGTTTATATACTATTTAGTAACATTTTGAATGAGCTTTTAATTTTTTATTTTCAGCTTTGATTTAATTTAAGTTTGAGTAGTTTTATGTACTTTTGTAATTTTAATTAGTTTTAGTTGTTCAATATTTTTTTTAATATATTTTTTATTTATAATTTCCAAATATTTCATTATATTTATGTGTCAGTAATTTTAGTACTTAAATGTATTTATTAGGTTTAAGTTTTTGATGTAATATTTATATTTTACTTTGTTATTTCAGCATTATTTAATTTAATATAAAATATTTCTAATAGTTTTAGTTTACAGTAACAGCACTGGTCTGGTATTTAGTGTCGTCCACTTATGCTCAGACCATCCGAGTCAGACGTTAATACCAGGTGTAAAGAGGGCTGTTCTGGTGTGTGTGTGTTTTCTTTATTTTTACACACATATTGTGCCTGTGATTGAATTCTCAGTTGTTATTGACAATTAAATGTGATTTGGGTTTTTGGCTACCCAGATGTTTAACATACACAAGTGTTTATTTAAATCTGTCTTAAAAATTTGGGTAAATGTCAACATTAAGTTATGGAATATTTTGAGGGGGAAATCTATCTCTTTCTCTCTCTGTATCTTTCTCTATATAATATTGAATGAATTAATAAATATACATGTTTATAATATTGAACTATATTTTTATATTATTATTTGTTATTAGAATATTATTCTATATTATATAGTCATGGTGACATCATTGCATTTTAATTGTTTTTGAGGACACAAAATTTCTTTGTGTATGTAATATTAAAGTAGTTTTTATAAAATTATAGTGATTTTTTTAAATATAAATTTATAAAATGATGTATGTAATAAAGTAGTTTTTATATATTATATATATATATTGTATTTTGATATTTTTAATATTAAAATATAAATTATATTTTTTATTATATAATTTAATATTTATTTATATTTATTCATTTTAATTTTAAAGTTTTGGTAATATGTCTATTTCCTGTTTTCTTAAACTACACAAAATTAGAAATGTTGCATTGGCAACTAACTAAAAATCTGTAATTTTTATATTTTATAAAATATTTTATTTTCTGTTCATATTGATTAATTTCAAATAACAAAAATTTTGTTTTTAACGTGTGTGTGTATGTATGTGTGTATGTATGTATATATATACATATATATATATATAGGCACTGATATTTATATGTAAAGATAAATAATTAATTTTAATATCATTTATTATATTTAGGTGCAAGTTTCTTAGAATTTGTGAATTTGTGGCATTATTTTTATAAACAATGTACATTTTCCACCAAAGTTTCTTTACTGTAATGCAAAACTGTTAAGGACACAATGGTTCTTTCT
>NW_015506259.1:339477-349367 GCF_001515645.1 Sinocyclocheilus grahami | reverse complement strand
TAAGGCAAAACTTTTAAAGCAAAAATGGTTTTTTTTTTTTTTTTTTTTTTTTTTTTTATAAATTAACGTTTGGAACTGCAGCCTGCTTTTATGAAACTGTATTGTGTGCTAATATACAACAGATGTACTTACAGTTTCAATCATGCATGCTTTTTGACATGACAGTAAATGAGTATCTTCTCTGCAGATCCCATCCTTTATGTACTCACTTCTTCACTCTTTTATTTCTATATTTTGGCTAATTTGTTCATATTTCCCTATATCTGTAATCTAGTACTCACGCTCTGCATATCTGCTCATGTGGACGTATGAGAGCAGGAATAACACCGTTTGACATGCTATGATGGAATGAATGAAAGGCATTAATCCTAACCTTGCTGTAAAGTACTGTTCTGTCTTTGTTTAGCAGCGGTGGTGTCCTCTAGAGGGCAGTGTGTCTCCATCCCGCCTCTGCTTTCATAGGATTGCTGACAGTGCGATGACAACTGTGCTAAATGCAAATAATAAAATACTAAAAATGATATAATGTCATTGATGTGAAAAGTCATGCATGCAGTCAGATTCATCTTTGATCATTTGGCTAAAACTACAATTACATCCATGCTTTTGGCAGATGCTTTCATCCGAAGTGACATGCATTTCGTGTTAACAGTTCATGCAATCCCTGGGAATCGAACCCATGACTTTGGCGTTGCTAGCATCATACTTTACTGTTTGAGGTATAGGAGTGCTAAGTAATAATAATAACAATAATAATGTTTGGCTGGTAAATCACATCGTATTGTTTATGCATTTGTAAAATAGTCAATATTCTTATTCAGCCTATGGTTTGGCCACTTTTTCATATTCATGGTGACTTATTGCATTTCACTTTTTGTTTTTGTGGACACGTCTAGAGTTGATTTGCCATTTGATATTCACTGTGTTAAATTGGATATACATCACATTCTACTTTAGCCGCATACATACTGTAGAGTCACGTAAAGCAATATTTACTATATTGCGTGATTGATTATATTGGTGCATAATGTATATTATCGACCAGCTCTAATCTGATAAATGCAACTATAATGCATGAAAATATTAAGATGTTATAAACAATAACATATACTGATGATGAATACACAGTAGTGCTCCAGATTTATGTTTAAGAGTGAAACGGCTCCATTTGGTGTGTATTTTTAATGTGCTGAGCAGTGATGTTTGGTTAAACTGTGATTAAAAGCATCACGTGACGAGCTGAGAGAGTCTGGAGCCGTGTGGAAAGGTTCTGGTGTCAGGTGTCCAGTAATGATGCTCATCTTATGTGTTTAAAATAGCCCAGCGGTTCTGGGACGGACAGTGCTCTGCTCGTCTTAATGATGCGCTCGTGTGCTTCTGGCCTTGGAAACACTGTCTGAGCGAGAGAGTGAGACGGGGCTTACAGAGAGAGAGAGAGAGAGAGAGAGAGAGAGAGACAGAGTGTATTCTTCAGCACAGCAGTGCCAGACAGATGGAAATTGTTACTGAGACCCACGTATTTTATTTTTATTTTTAAATTTCATTTTATATTTTTTATTTGATGCTATGAGTTTAATTTTTTTATATTTTATTTAGCATATTTTAGCTTTTATTAATTTAACAATTTTTTTATATAATATAAAATACATGTGAAATTGTTACTGAGATTTTTTTTATTTGATTTTATATATTTTAATTTATTGTGTTTATTTATATTATGTATTTTATAGTCTTTGTATATTCTTATTTTGTATATTTTTCATTTCAAATATAAATATTCTGATATAAACATTTTTTATTTAATTTTGTTTTATTTTATATTTAACTTAATTTAATTTTATGTAAAATATGAAATACAAGTGAAATTGCTAATGAGATCCAGAATTTTTATTTTATTTTATTTTAGACATTTATAAATTTATTCAGATGATTTTATTTAATATGCATCTCACATATTTTGTTTTATTTTATATGTAACTTAATTTAATTTTATGTAAAATATAAAATACAAGTGAAATTGCTACTGAGATCTAGAAATTTAATTTAATTTTATTTTATTTTATTTTATTTTATTTTATTTTATTTTATTTTATTTTATTTTATTTTATTTTATTTTATTTTATTTTATTTTATTTTATTTTATTTTATTTTATTTTATTTTATTTTATTTTATTTTATTTTATTTTATTTTATTTTATTTTATTTTATTTTATTTTATTTTATTTTATTTTATTTTATTTTATTTTATTTTATTTTATTTTATTTTATTTTATTTTATTTTATTTTATTTTATTTTATTTTATTTTATTTTATTTGAGACATTTATTCATTTTATTAAGTTCAGATGATTTTATTTCATCTGCATCTCACATATTTTTCTTCTTTCACAGTCTGCATTGAAGCCAGACTGAAACGGTTGCATTTTTTGTTGGTTTGCTAGAAACGTGAAGGAAAATAAAAGACCTCATGCTCTCTCCTCCTTTGTTTGTTACTGAGACCCACATATTTTCAATTTTTTTATTTTATTTAAAATATAAAAGATATGTGAAATTGCTACTGAGACCCGGTAGTTCAGGAATACTCTAATCATTTTATTTCATTTCGTCTGCATCAGTTTTTTTTTTTGTAAGAAGCACTTCACTGCAGTAAAAACCATAATGAACAGACTGCAGTTTGTAACCATAGTGAAATAATTTCAATGCACAGCCTCTTATGGCTCATTTATTTAATGCAGATTTCAGCTCTAAAGCATCACGTTTCAGCAGAAGTTTTTGGTTCGGAAGCGCGTCTGACAGCGGCCGCTCGTAAACATCCTCCCTGATGTTTCTAATGGATCGCAGGTGCTTTGTTCATCGAATTAACATTGAATAACAATTAGCAAGCTCGCTATTTAATACGGGCCGACTGGAAGCAGATGAGATGAAATGAATGCTGCAGGGCTTAATGAACATTAGAGATTATTACACAGATCAGGAAATAAACTGATTATCCCGCGCACTGAGCAACTTTTGACCGATGTGTTTGAAGACGACTCGCTGATTACTGCCGTTATAATGAGCCTTGTTATTAGCGTTGATGAGAAGAACGGCTTGAATCACAAGAAAATGCTGAAGAACGCATCCGGCTCGTGTTTCACATCACAAATCAAAGACAGTATAGTTTACTTCAAGAACATGGAGTCTGTTATTAGAGTGAATAAAGAAGATCATGATTGTTTTGCTGATTGATTGATTGATTGATTAGTTGGTTTATTGTTTGTTTATTTATGTATTTATTTTAATGCATTTTAAAAATTAATTAATTTTCAACTTTAATGAATTAATGCATTTATTTCAGTTTATTTTATTTTATGTACTTTAGTGCTTTCATTTCAGTTCATTATTTCATCATTTATTTTGATGTATTAATTTATTTCAATTATTGAAATTAATTTTTTTATTTTAGTTACCTTTTTTTTAAATGAACACAATTCGTCTCAGTTATTGAATTGAAAATTAGCATGGTGTGTTTTTAGAATAAAATAAAATTATCATGATTAATCTGCTGTTATTTGCTTATTTTACTTATTTTTAAAGTTATTTATTTGTTTTAATTGATTAGTTTATTTTAATTAATGTATTAAAAATGTTTTTGATTTAGCAAAATAATTTTTTACATTTATTTTAAATTTAATTTGACGTTAACACACAAATTATCGAAATGTTCTGTTTTGTTCATGTCATCAATTAATATAAAAAACGTAATATAAAATTCTAAATGTTTTTAGAATAATATAAATTCATCATTAACTATGATTATTTTGCTGATTTATTTATTTATTTTTTTGCTTATTTATTTATTTTAATAAATAATTTATATTTAATTTAAAGTTTATTTAACGTGTATTTTAATTTTTTTGTTTAGTTTAATTTCTTTTTAAATATTTCTTTTTAATTTATTTAAAATATTCCCCAAAATGTATTGCTGCTTCAGTTTGAGTCATTATTAATGCAAAATGTACTTTATCATATACTCATTTTGAATGATGCATCAATTCTCATCAGCTCTCCTCTTATAAAAAAGAAGAAAATGTTTCATCAGTCTTACAGTGTTGTTACGGTGGTTTTATAGCCTGTTGGCTTGTAAGGCGCAGGTTTAGCTTTTAAGGAAAAGGCTGTTTGGTTCAGAAATCGCTCTCATCCGCTCTCACTGCAGCTTTCTTTTCATCATCCGGAGCGCCGGAGCAAAATCATTGACCCAAACCTCTCTGTTGTTCAACTTTACAGTTTCACACACAGTTTGCTTTGTATCAGCGGCAGCACACAAAACTGAGATGTCCTTTCTAGTTTTCTATAATAAATGTCTCTTTCTTTGCGTCTCGCTGCAGGGAAACCTTCCCAAATACTCGCACAACTCTCTGGTGGTGCAGGCCATGAAGACCAACGTGACGGATCCGGACATGCATGTGCTGTTCTTCGACGTGGAGGCCGTGATCATCCAGTTACTGACGGAGGAGGCGCAGCGGCCCAATCCCACCCTCATCTCGCCAGAGACGCTGCAGAAAGCGCAGGGCGGAGCCGACAAGGGCGGGTCCTTCCTAGCCAATAAGATCTTCAAACAGGTCAGACTCAGACTTTTGCTAGTTTTAGGGCTGGGCGATATGAGCACAAATTCATATTTCGGTAGTTTTTGGCTGATTTGCAGTATACTGTATGTATTTTTGTATTTGGATTAAACAAATAAAGTGAATGTAACCATGTAGGCATATATTATGTGCAAAAAGGGTTAAATTCGCATTACATTCTAACATTGTAACATTGCGATCTAAAAACAAAAATTGTGCTTTTAAAGCAGAAGTTAAATTTACTCAACTAAAAAAAAAAAAAAAAAAACAGAGTAATTTAGTAAAAAGGCTATTGTGATTACCCCATTACAGTCACTTTACAG
Organism: Sinocyclocheilus grahami; assembly: GCF_001515645.1. Taxonomy (NCBI): domain Eukaryota; kingdom Metazoa; phylum Chordata; class Actinopteri; order Cypriniformes; family Cyprinidae; genus Sinocyclocheilus; species Sinocyclocheilus grahami. Next base: position 344,441 of record NW_015506259.1, on the reverse strand, counting down.
TTACATCTTTACAACAAAAGTGCATGGCTTTATCAGCGCTGTTGTCTGTTTACACATATGGCATGACAAATAATTAACTGCACTTGAAGCTTTCGTGAAAAATTTAAAATGAAACACCCAAAACTGTATATGGCATCGTAACGAAGACGAACTATGTTTATACGTGAAATTCTGACGTCGGGTGGCATCGCAACGTGTGCCATTAATCGATTAAATATTATATTTAATTAAACTATTTGTATGTTTATTTCTATTTACTTTTATTAAGTGCTGTCAAACGATTAATTGCGATTAATCGTATCCAAAATAATAGTTTTTGTTTGCATAATATATGTGCATGTACTGTGTATATTTATTTAATATACACACAAATACATGCATGTATATATTTCAGAAAAATATGTTATGTTTATACCTTAAATATATTTATGTATGATATAAATTATATGAATATAAATTTATACATGTAAATATTTTCAAAATATATGCTGTATGTGTGTGTATTTATATATACATAATACATATACACAGTACACGCACATATATTATGTAAACAAAAACTTTTATTTTGGATGCGATTAATCGTTTAACAGCACTACTTTTATTTAATTGTATTTACTTACATTTAAAACTTTTATATTTTATAAAATATTATTTTTTGTATTCAGATTTTACAGGAAGAAAGCTATAGTTTAAGATGCTATTGTTTATCTCATGTCACAGGTGAAGGAGACCATTAAAGAAAACATCAAGGAGCACCTGCTGGATGAAGACGAGGAAGAGGAGGAGGAGCAGCGGCGGCGCGAGGAGAAGTCCAAGTCTCTGAGTCTGCTGGAGTACAATCTGACCATGGACACGGCCAAGCTCTTCATGTCCTGCCTGCACGCCTGGGGTCTGAACGGAGAGCTGGACGAGGTGTGTCTGACCCGGCTGGGCATGCTCCGCCCGCACACGCCCGTCTCCTTCGGCCTGATCTCCCGCGGAGGACACATGTCGCTCATGCTGCCCACCTTCAAAGACTCGCTGCTCCGGCAGCTGGCCGAAGGATGCGCCGAGGGCCGCAAGCTCTCCGTCTCCGAGATCGTGGGCAAAGGCACGTATGGCGTCTCCAGAGCCGTGACCACGCAACACCTGCTCTCCGTCATCTCGCTGGCCAACACGCTGATGGGCATGACCAACGCCACCTTCATCGGGGAGCACATGAAGAAAGCGCCAGCCAGGTGAAAACACACTCAAACACTCACATATGAGCATAATCACATATGTGACCCTGGAGCACAAAAGCAGTCTTAAGTCGCTGGGGTATATTTGTAGCAATAACCAAAAATACATTGTATGGGTCAAAATTATACATTTTTCTTTTATGCCAAAAATCATTAGGATATTAAGTAAAAGGTCATGTTCCATGAAGATATTTTGTAAATTTCCTACCGTAAATATATCAAAACTTAGTAATATGCATTGCTAAGAACTTCATTTGAACAAATTTAAAGATGATTTTCTCAATATTTAGATTTTTTTGCACCCTCAGATTCCAGATTTTCAAATAGTTGCATCTCTGCCAAATCTCTGATCCTAACAATTCATCAAATTACATCAATATATCAAATCCTGACATACATCAATGGAAAGCTTATTTATTCAGCTTTCAGATGATGTATAAATCTCAATTTAAAAAAATTGACCCTTATGACTGGATTTGCGGTTCTGGGTCACATTAGAGCTGGGCGATATGGCAAAAAAAAATTAAATCTCTATTTTTTTTTTTTTTTCCCCCAGAACATTTTTATTCGATTTTGAACGAGTCAACTTGAAAATGTAACTACAACATGATTCAAGTAACTTTTTCTAGTTAAAAAAAATTATATTCCCAGTGCGCCACATGAAGTTGTCAACATAATGTAAATAACAATCTTGTTAAATATTTTTGCATGAACTGCAACTAATTGTACAAACTTGTCTTATCTTGTGCATCTTGTACAAACGTACCGAAATAATACAAGGAAAATGCTTTAAAAAAATTCAAAGTCAAGGTAATTCAAATTCGGAATGACTGAAGGTATAACACCAGTAGACTATTAATTACTATAAATGTTCTGTAATGAACAGCAGCTGTCAGCCTGTCACCATGATGCAAACATGAAATATCAGACATACAGTAGTAGTTCTTTACAGGTCTTTTATTCGATTGAGCTGCTTTTGCATTGTTTTTTTTCTATGACTGTTGACCTCGCATCTCTTGCAGCATCTCATGCATGAAACTGCATTATAAAAACGCATATTTTGCTAAATATAATATATTTATTATATTTTTTACTGTTCTTCAGTGTTTCATTTTTTGAATAAATTCGTCAGGTTTTGTATGACAGCCAGCATTTAAATGTTTAGCCTATATTTTAAAAAAATCGAATCGCAAGCTTGTGAATCAGAATCGAATCGAATCGTGAAATTTCTCCCACCTTCTTGCATGTTTTTCCTATTCCACTGCCTGCCTCGCATCTTTGTCATCACAAAAGCGCACTCTGTATGATATGAGCGGTTAATCACGTGTGCGACATACGGTTGGATTGTTCTTTTCTCTTTACTGTTATCATTGGCATAGTCAAAGTGTCTAATTCTAACGTTTGGAAATATTTCTATTCAAAACCGTGATTCCTTGATTTATAAAAAATTAAATCATGGCAAACATTAAATTCGAATTAATCGATAAAATAAAAAGAGCAAAAATAAAAATAGCAAATATCGCTTCACTGAAAGGGATAATTGTGATCAAATCATTTAAACCACCTTCATATGAGGGTCAGCAATGAAGAAGTACTGGGTCAAATTTCAACCCAAAAGAAATTCGATTTTGCATGAAGAAAATGGAGCCTAGTTTTAGGATAATTTATGTAATATTTTCAGGACAATTTATCCCAAAATTTTAATTACCAAAATGCATACTCTTTTTTTTTTTTGTTGTTATTTTTATTAAGTTAGGTATAAATTAGGGCTGGGTAAAAAATATTGAGACATCGATTTTAATCGATTTTCATTTTTACGAAACGATATGGATTCTTAAATCCCAAGAATCGATTAGTCTAGCCTGTTTTCAGTTAATGGACGGAACACTGAAGGGCACTTCCCATCCAGTATATCGCAATAAGCATTGTGCTTTGGTACTTTTAATATGACACAAAGTCTCAGATTTTAAATTCTGTCCATTATATTGCAGATTGCATTGCAGTATTCAAGCAATAAATGCCGTTTTGGCGCTGTTTAACGTGAAGTGACAGATCGCTGTAGCACCTCAGTGAACTGATCATCTCCTCCACATTGATACCAGTTTCAGCACAAAATAAACATGACTAAACATCCGAAGGTAAGTTAAAAGAAAGAGTACAACTTTACAATTCATATCCTGTCTCATGTAATCTCTCAATCAGAGTTTCAGCTGCGCAAAGATGTCAATATAACGGCTTGTAAACAATGTCACATAACGTCACATTTACCTCAGAAAAAAACATATTCGGTGACCATAAACTCATTAGTCAGATAGAAAAATAAACTGTAGAGAGGGGCATTTTGCTAAATATAATATATTTATTATATTTTTTACTGTTCTTCAGTGTTTCATTTTTTGAATAAATTCGTCAGGTTTTGTATGACAGCCAGCATTTAAATGTTTAGCCTATATTTTAAAAAAATCGAATCGCAAGCTTGTGAATCAGAATCGAATCGAATCGTGAAATTTGTGTCAAAACCCAGCCCTAGTATAAATTAAATATTTGGTTTAAATAAATAAATAACATTAGTTAAATGCATTAGTTAACCTGAACTAACAATGAAAAATACTTTCATTAAGTATTTTATTTTACAGTATTAAATAATTTTTTAATAATAATGTTCATTTCAATAAATATACATAATTTAGAAATGCATACTTTTATATTTTGTATATAAATTCTTGTATTTTATTATTAAATTTTGTATAAATATTTTAAATTTTTTTATAAGTTACTTTATTAAAAAAATAGATATTGTGATAGATAGATAGATTGACTGATACTGGGTCAAATTTCAACCCAAAAGAAATTCGATTTTGCATGAAGAAAATGGAGCCTAGTTTTAGGATAATTTATGTAATATTTTCAGGACAATTTATCCCAAAATTTTAATTACCAAAATGCATACTCTTTTTTTTTTTTGTTGTTATTTTTATTAAGTTAGGTATAAATTAGGGCTGGGTAAAAAATATTGAGACATCGATTTTAATCGATTTTCATTTTTACGAAACGATATGGATTCTTAAATCCCAAGAATCGATTAGTCTAGCCTGTTTTCAGTTAATGGACGGAACACTGAAGGGCACTTCCCATCCAGTATATCGCAATAAGCATTGTGCTTTGGTACTTTTAATATGACACAAAGTCTCAGATTTTAAATTCTGTCCATTATATTGCAGATTGCATTGCAGTATTCAAGCAATAAATGCCGTTTTGGCGCTGTTTAATGTGGTGACAGATCGATGTAGCGCCTCAGTGAACTGATCATCTCCTCCGTATTAATACCAGTTTCAGCACAAAATAAACATGACTAAACATCCGAAGGTAAGTTAAAAGAAAGAGTACAACTTTACAATCCGTATCCTGTCTCATGTTAATCGCTCAGTCAGTGTTTCAGCCTCGATAATATAACGACTTATAAACAATGTGTCACGTAACGTCACATTTACCTCAGAAAAAACATATTCGGTGGCCATAAACTCATTAGTCAGATAGAAAAATAAACTGTAGAGAGGGGCATTTTGCTAAATATAATATATTTATTATATTTTTTACTGTTCTTCAATGTTTCATTTTTTGAATAAATCCGTCAGGTTTTGTATGACAGCCAGCATTTAAATGTTTAGCCTATATTAAAAAAAAATCGAATCGCAAGCTTGTGAATCAGAATCGAATCGAATCGTGAAATTTGTGTCAAAA
>NW_015506259.1:332782-338341 GCF_001515645.1 Sinocyclocheilus grahami | reverse complement strand
CGACCAGACAGACCGACCGACCAGACAGACCGACCAGACAGACCGACCAGACAGACAGACAGACCGATTGATTGAAAATGTATTACAACAAATGCAATAATTATTTATAGTTATTGTATTTATATATAATTTTTTATTTCATTTTATATTTATATATAATTTTTTTAAAATGTGTTTATATTAAATTCAATAATATTAATACTAATATAATAATAATAAAAAATATATAAATTAAAAAAAGGCGTCTTAGATGGGAATCAAACCAGCATCACAGAGCAAAAGGACAGAGCGCTGTAGTCTTTCAGATGTCTCATGCACACATACACATCACAGCAAATAAAAACTGTATAAAGAAAGTAAACAACCTTGAAGCAGCGGACAGGGGCATTTTGCTAAATATAATATATTTATTATATTTTTTACTGTTCTTCAGTGTTTCATTTTTTGAATAAATCCGTCAGGTTTTGTATGACAGCCAGCATTTAAATGTTTAGCCTATATTAAAAAAAAATCGAATCGCAAGCTTGTGAATCAGAATCGAATCGAATCGTGAAATTTGTGTCAAAACCCAGCCCTAGTATAAATTAAATATTTGGTTTAAATAAATAAATAACATTAGTTAAATGCATTAGTTAACCTGAACTAACGACGGACAGACAGACAGACCGACAGACAGACAGACAGACACACAGACCGACAGACAGACAGACCGACAGACAGACCGACCGACCGACCGACCAATAAAAACTGTATAAAGAAAGTAAACAACCTTGAAGCAGCGGACGGAGAATCAGCGAGAGAAGCTCAACCAGCTGTTTCTATTTTTTACCTGTGTTTTCTTTTGCGTATCTGGGGGCTTTAATTTTCCTGGGCTCCCAGGGGTTGGATGGAGGTTCAGGTGCGAGCGGACAGTGAGATAGAAAGTCTCCAAGCGTGAAGCGTCTCATCTCGTACCCAGGGGACGGGTGCTGTTGTTCTGGTCATGATGGCCCCGCGGGGTGGAGGCGACTGAAGGGTATCGAGCTCGCTCGTCGTCCGCAGGTGAGAGATGTGAGCGTCGTGCTCTGCAGGTGAACTGACGGCCGGCTAGAAACACGTGAAACTCATCAATACGGCCCGTCAATGTGTTTGTGGATCATGTTTGGATTGAAGGGCAGCGCCGCCGATTTCTTTCAAAGTCACTTTTACCTTTAAATAACTTTCAGGAGTCAATATAATGAGAGCTCATAAAAGTTTGAGGCAGATTTATATTGAGTTATCGTATTTTCACATTCGATTTAGTCTGGAGTTTTGTATATGTGGTCAAAATCACCGTACAAATAATTTTGATCATTCTCTGTATTATGACATACTTATTACTTCTAGAAATTAGCATAATTATACTACATGCAGTTTTTTGGTGAAGCTAATTGGATTTTCATTATTGTAGAGTTAAAAAAAATATATATATTATAAATTAAATATATTTATATAAACATTTATTTGATAATATTTTATAAAAAATGTGGTAATACATTTAATAATAATTTAATTATATATATATATATATATATAATTTTATTATTATTATTTTAATTTATTTTAATTATTATTCATTATTTAAACTAGTGCTGTCAAATGATTAGTCGCGATTAATCGCATCCAAAATAAAAGTTTGTTTATATAATATATGTGTGTGTGTACTGTGTATATTTATTATGTGTATATATACATACTCACACATAGTATATATTTTGAAAATAGTTACATGTATATATTTATATTCATATAATTTATATTATATATAAATATATTTAATATGTAAACATAACATATTTTTCTAAAATATATACACGCATGTGTGTGTATTTATAGATGCATAATATACACAGTACACACATATATTATATAAACAAAAACTTTTATCTTGGATGCGAATAATCACAATTAATCGTTTGACAGCACTAGTTTAAACTATTCAAATTGTTATATTTTGCTTATTTTATTTTAGAAAATTATGCTAATCTTTGTAGCACCCTGTAAAACATAAATTTGATGTTAAAATTAAAAATGTAAATTAAAATATAATTTAAATAATTATTAATAACTAAAATTAAAAAAATATTATTTCTTCACATTACCATATTAAAAGAATGAGATTTGTTTTGCATAAGATAATGAGAATTCTAGAGAAACATGCTTAATTAATTATTATGAAAATTGTCATAATGCAAAGAGTCTTAACGGTACAAAAATATGCTTCCTTTTCTTTATGCAAAATATATTTTCTTTATTAAATCAGTTGATGTTTGGGATAAAACATGACCTGAACATGTTCTTGAGAGACTTTTTAGTCATACGTTTCATTTCAAATGCTGATATTTTGTACAACTATTTAAAGTGCTCATTTTATCCATGTGATGCGAACGCCAGAAAACAGGCCTTCTGTTATTTAAAACAAGATTATACACAGATATTAAAACATCTTTCAATCTCTGTGTTGCTGGCCGTTCTTTAGATTCAGTTTCTGAACTATTATATTAACTTATAATATATTATAATAATAATAATAACTTACTAAACACGTCCAGGATGAAACCAGCAGAAATGTTGGAGTTGAAAGAAAATCTGTTTGTGGATGTTGTGGACGGTTTCCACCAAACTGCAGTTTTACTGTCTTTTACAATGTGTTCGGAAGATTTTACAGCCAATAAAACAGTCAAAGCGGCTAAAACTTCTCTGATGGACACACACCGACTTTCTATCTGATGCCTTTTGACTCCGTAGTTTGTGAAACGTTTCAAACTGCTCCCCTACAGCTTCTTGAACTCGGTCAGAAGTCGTTTATTTCATATCTTTTCTCTCAAAATGTGCTTTTAAAAACTCAATTCTGAGCAGGATGTGGAATGAAAGCTTTAACGAGCTCCGGCTCTCGTTAGAGTGAATGTGACGGGTGGAGCGGAGAGGAAACCTGAGAGAGCATTAGACACAAACACACAGAGAGACAGGAACTAAGAGAGAGAGAGATGACAAGCTTCTCTTTACTTCCTCTAAATGACAAGAGTTCTTCACGCTAGAGTGCCGAGATATATAAACATTGATACATAAAAATATATTTCAGTGTTTTTCTGTCTTTTCATCACAAATCTTAATACATACACTACCGCTCAAAAGTTTGGGATCAGTAAGACTGGTAATGTTTTTAAAGAAGTCTCTTATGCTCACCGAGGCTGCATTTATTTGATCAAAAATACAGAGAAAAACAGTAATCTTGCTAAATATTATTACAATATAAAATAATGGTTTCTATTTTAATATCCTTTAAAATACAGAAAAAAACAGTAATCTTGCAAAATATTATTACAATATAAAATAATGGTTTCTATTTTAATATCCTTTAAAATATAATTTATTTCTGTTATGCGCAGCTGAATTTCCATCATCATTACTCCAGTCTTCAGTGTCACATGATCTTCAGAAAACTTTTTATTCATCAAAGAATCCTGAAAAAAGTATCGCAGTTTCCAAAAAAATATTAAGCAGCACAACTGTTGATAATTCTAATAATAAATCAGCATATTAGAATGATTTCTGAAGATCATGTGACACTGAAGACTGGAGTAATGATGCTGGAAATTCAGCTTTGCATCACAGAAATAAATTATATTTTAAAGGATATTAAAATAGAAACCATTATTTTATATTGTAATAATATTTTGCAAGATTACTGTTTTTTTCTGTATTTTTTATCAAATAAATGCAGCCTCGGTGAGCATAAGAGACTTCTTTAAAAAAACATTACAAGTCTTACCGAAATGAATCCTCTTCTGAATCCTCTGAACAGACACATACACACAAAATTATGACAAAATACCCATCTCGACAATCATTCAGGTAAACGCAGTCAGTCTCAAGTGAATGAAAACAGAAAGAAATCGGATGTGATGTGTATCATTATATCGAATCCGTGCATCAGGTCTTAAAGGGACAGCGGCCTATAAATACTGCTGCTGTCATTAATGATCATCAAACAACAAAACAGCTGTGATAAAAATAATCTATATTTAATTTATACAGTGAACACTATGCAGTGTTATTCCCCCTAATTATTACATTTCTGTATTTGAATACTACCAACCTTATTTTATTTGTAACATATTCTGTTGTATTTATCTGTGCTTGTAATTTGTGTATTTGTTCTTATTTTTACTGGCTGTCCTCTTGTGACTTTAATCATGTTTAAACTTTCTTAGTTAATCTAGTAGTATTTGCTGTGGTATCAAAGAAGTACTTCGCTTTCAGTAAATGGAAAGCAAGTTAAATTGAAATATTTTTCTTTTCTTGCTGATCCGAAAAATGATCCGATCCGTGGGTCAAAAACCGTAATGTGATCCGAACCGTGAGATTTGTGATCCGTTGAACCACTGTTAGTGTATGTATTTTATTGGATTTAATATTGAATTATAATTGACTATAATAGAAATTGTATTTAATTTTATATGTATAAAATTAATGTATCAATGCAAGCTCTATCTCCCTAATTTGAATATATATTTTAGACTTTTTGTTATAAATTGTTTATTTTATAACATTTTATTTTTATTTTATTCCATCCTATTTTAATTGGATTCCAGGAGTTAATATGGAGTAAAAAATTCTAAGCATTTGCAATATTATAATTATATAAATATAAATAATGTTATAATAATATAAAAGTGTGTGCAATATTAACAAAAACTGATATCTCAATATTTCTGGGATTTTGGTGTCAGGGTTGAGTTAAATTTCAATTTTTTATTTTCATTTCAGTTTTAGTAGGTTTGTTTTGTTTTCAAATGTCTATATAGTTTTCATTAATAAAAATTATATACAATTTCAGTTTTAGTTATTTTAGTACATGTTAGAAATGTTGCCTTGCCAACTTGCTGAAATAAAGTTTTAAGATTTATATTTAAATTTATTTCAGTTAAAGATTATTTAAATTAACCAAAAACTGTTTTATGGTTTTAGTTTTATTTAAGTATAATAACCCTGTTTGGTGTTGACTATACAGTATTCAGACAATATTTAGCATCCTTCAAAAAATGTGTTTGTGAAACCGTTACATTGTACTAGCTTGTTCTTGTTAATAAGATGTTAATTATTTCTGACTAATACATAACATCAATGTAAAATGCATCAGATACAGCCAAGGTGGCTAATTTTCAAAAATTATTAGTAAATGTTGAGATTAAAAAGTGCTCTTACCTGGCTGACAAAGGTTTTTAAGGTTCAAGTTTATTTATTTTTTTTATTTTTATTTTTTTTGGAACCAATATATTTAAGGAAAAGAGGTCTTCTTGATTCACTTGAAACTGCAGCATTCAAGTAAAACAATACAGAAATATTTAATTGTTGCCAACAGGATTTACTTTGTTAGACTAACAAAACCTTTAACAAAAATATTAGTTTTTGTTCTCACACATGTTGACATGAATGTATTCAGGGGTTTATACACACACTCACACACACTCACAGACATGTATAAATACACACACACACACACAGACATGTATAAATACACACACACACACACACACA
>NW_015506259.1:324450-332333 GCF_001515645.1 Sinocyclocheilus grahami | reverse complement strand
ACACACACACACACACACACTCACTCAGTCACAGACCTGTATAAATACAAACACACACTCACAGACACACACACACAGACCTGTATAAATACACACACACAGACAGACCTGTATAAATACACACACACACACACACACACACACACACACCCAGACCTGTATAAATATACACACACACACACACACACACACACCCAGACCTGTATAAATACACACACACACACACACACACACACAGACCTGTATAAATACACGCACACACACACACAAACACACACAGACCTGTATGAAAATACACACACTCACAGACCTGTATAAATACACACACACACTCGCACCGGTCTGATGTTAAATTCTGTGCTGTGGATGTGTGTTAAATATTTCATTTGGCCTTTTGTGTTTCAGGCCCCCAAGACCAGGAACCCCTGAGACCCTGAGAAAAAGCACCCCACAGGCCTCCAGCCCGGCCCTGCAAGCTCAGATCAAACAAGGTAACTACAAAGACAGAGCGCTCGCCTCCAAAATAAAGTCTGCCCACATGAAAACCTCTGCTCTGGCTGAAAAACAAACAGCAGAGCGCTGCTTCACACACAAACCCTGCCACTGCTCTCCTCAGACTCTCTCAGGATCAGACGCTTCATGCACCTCGCTTTCTTTTCAATACGTTTATTTTCTGTCAAAACAAGTTCCTTTTAAAAATGTTTACAACAAAGTCTTATTGGTTAATGCATTGAGCAATATATATATTTACAGAATTTATTAGTCTTGTTCATTTTTCATGTCTATTGTGCATGAAAGGCACAATACTTTCTTTCTTTCTTTCTTTCTTTCTTTCTTTCTTTCTTTCAGGAACAATGCACGTTAATAATACATAAAATCAATGTAAAATGCGCCAGATTTAACCAAGGTGGCTAATTTTAAAAATGAATTAGTAATTGTTGAAATTAAAAAGTGCACTTATATGTAGGGCATGTCCGATACCACTTTTTCCAGTACTCGCCCGATACCGATACTTTTATTTTTGGTACTTGCCGATACCGAGTACCGATACCGATATTTTCATTGCATTTGTAAATTTTTTAAATATTGGGTACAGAAACCAAAAGAGTGTTACCAATGTTAGTTGGTTGATTTATTTATCAAATAGATAGTCAAACCAAAATTTATTCAGACACCTTCAACATTTCTCACATTATCACAGTTTATTCGCTATAGTTTAGAAAATGGTAATAACTGTGTTAAACTGTGTCAGAACAAATTCAGCTTGATAATGTTAGATAACTTTGATAGAGAGGTATGTAATAGATTACAATCAACCAAAAATTATTCAGACAGCTGTTAGTATGACAGTATTTACACAACTATCAATACTTAGTCGGGCAGCCCTTAGCCTCAATGACAGCCTGAAGTCTCCTGGGCATGCTGTCACCCAGCTTCATGCAAACCTCAACTTCAGTATTTTTCCCAGACTCGGTCTGAATCATTTTTGGTCCCAAATTTATATCAATTTTACTGGTAGTCCACTGTATGAAGAATTTTTGGGTATAATATTTCACAGTTTAGTTTATTTTGCTATCCTCACTTACATAAATGAACAATAGTGTCCTGCATCCACTAGTAAAAAAATATCAAAAATTATGTCTGGTCTCTGAATCATTTTTGGTTTGACTGTATATCCTTCTGTTATTTTCACACTTAATTATGCCCATTAAAATGTACTTTACAAGTTTTTGTTACTTTCACAGTTAATTTTTTCTCTCTCTATGGTAGCCTACATCATCTTTAATTTAATAGCATTAGAGCTGCTCCATTGCAGCGGCTTACTACTGTAATCACGCGCTTTGCTGTAATAATGAAGGGAACCACTTGCTATAAATCTCCTAACTGATATTTTCATAAATAGAAGTCGCGTTTTTTTATCTGAAACGTGCAGCGATTTATTTTCCAAAGCCACTCATATAATGCAGAAACATTCATGAAGCAAGCAAAATACGTATTTGTACTGGTGCAGAATGAGAGAGACAAATACAGTACAGCCTAGTGCATGTCACACAGGCTGCTAGTTTCACTTTCGCCAGAAAGTCGTGTATGCTTAAGGGTGAAAATAAATGACGTTTATAGTGAATGCCCCATAAATATTTACGATTTAGTTTTAATCCAAATGATGTGTGCTAAGTGAGCGAACATCAATAAAGATCACACAAAAGTGTGCGCGCGCTCTCTCTCCCTCCCTACCATTAAGTAACTTGTGCATTGTTTTACTTCTTTTTGACATATCCGACCGAACTACAAACTTTCCAGTGATGTCTGTGAGAAAGGTATATTCACTCGACAAGCTCGCGCATCTGCGCCGCCGCATGCTCAATCCACTCAGCGGGATTTGCTTACCAGCTGGCGCAAAATCAGCTATACAGGCATTAATACTGAATGTTTTATGTTCATTGCATACATATACTTCGTAATCGTAGACATCTTTAATCTCTAATAACTCCATTCTGCTGTCTGTTGTCGGTGTTTCTTTGTCTGAATATGGCACTTATCACATGCTGTGTGGTATCTGCTTTGGTATCAGGGCATTTTAACGAGTACGGGTACGAGAACAGGAGCTCAGTATCGGGCCCGATACCAGTATCGGTATCGGTGCATCCCTACTTATATGGCTTACAAGTAGGGGTGTCGAAATTAATTGTTTCTTCAATGCATCGCGATGCAGACGAGGACGATTCTGTATCGATTCAGTAATAGACCATAACCGATTATAACGTACTGACGTTTTTCTGACGTCATTTGTCGCAAACGTGCTTTGTCGCGGTAGCATACATCAGGCACGTTCGGCTTGAAGCGCCGCTGCACAGAATGATCAGTGTATGACATCAAGTACCGCGAGAGCGATAAGAGAGCAGACGGATCCTTATGCTTTCGCGGTTGATGTCATACACTCATCCTGTGCAGCACTGCTTCTAATCGAACGAAGGAGGCAAGACGCGAGTGCGAGTAATTAAAAATGCTCCAACTACTTTAAAAGCCGACATCTGGCCACATTTCGGCTTTTATGAACAACCTGAGCACGACCTGGAGAAGACACACGCTGTGTGTAAATCATGTCACGCACAATGAAATATGTAGGGGGTAGGGATGGGCAAATGAAGCCTCGTGAAGCACTGATGCTTTCCTCTGACTGTTTCGGGAAAAGATGCAAAGCTTCGAGTGTCTCGAAAACAGCGCCATCTGGTGGTTCATAAAAAAATCAGCAGCCAAAAGCCTGTGAAAGACGCTCCACATATTCCACAGATCGATTCGTTACATGCACAAATAAAAGCCTAACAGTGTGTGTGTTTGTGTTTGTCGAGTTTCTGTCTCTGATAAATTCATTTACCCATTAAACTGTGTAATAGAAGAATAATGTACACACATGAATTGCATATGACAAATATATAATTTTTCTGAAATCATTTGTATTCTTCATATTACTTGTGTGACTGGGTATCTAAAATGTAACTGAATAAGTTAAAAGATAAAGTAAGATCTGGGGGATCGAACATTTCGACATGCAAAGTGAATTGCGCACGTGACTGGACAGAACGTGAAGCTTCGTTTGTCATTGGTCACGTGATTTCTATGACAATTAACAACACAACACAAGCTTCGAATCGAGGCCTCATCTAGCACGCCCATTTGTTCTCGACACAACCTCCGATGCTTCGGTTCAAATGTCACGTAACTAGCAGGGGGTAATACCACTAACTTAAGAAACCAGGTCAGGTACAGTTCATATATCTGACTGCTTGTATTTAGTGACAATATTTTATAAATGTGAAGTAAAATTGAGGATGCAGTGCATCGTCAATGCATCGTGATATCAAATTGAACCAAATCGATGACATGATAATCGTAACTGAACCGAACCGTGAGACCAGTGTAAGTTCACACCCCTACTTACAAGGGTGTTTTTACCATTTTATTTTATTTTATCAGATGAACTGTTACATGGCTGAACACTCATTGCCAAGTTGATTCAGAATGTTTAATGCAAGACTTTTTAAAATTTAGTAAAAAAATTATTTAAAGATTAACTTGTATTTATAAATGAATAAAAACAGATTTAACCAAGGTGGATAATTTTCAAGGTGTTTTAAAAAATGTTAAATTGAAAAAGTGCTCCTATATGGCTGTCTTATAAGGGTTTTGTTTTGTTTAATTTAGTTTTATTTTGTATTATTTTTATTTTATTTATTATTTTTTATTTAATTTTAGTTTAGTTTTTTTCATTTTATCTTATCAAATCAGAGGAACTATTATTTGGCCAAACAGCCATTTCCATGTAGATTCAGAATATTTTTTTTAGCAATTCCTGCATTAAAAAAATAAAAATAAATAGTTAAGCATGAACTAATATTAATAAATGCTGTAGAAATATTTTCATGTTCATTTTTAGGTCATGTTAACTAAAGATACAAATAAAACCTTATTGTAAAGTGTTAACCGTGTTTAAATTGTATAGTATGCATAGTTAAAAAAAATTTTCTTTTAAATATTTAATATTTTTTTCGTACTGCAAAGATTAATCTCTACTTTTTTTTTTTTTAATGAATGTCTTTTCTTTTAAAAACATTAATGATTTGTTGTAGAAAGAGTGGAAAAACTTTTTTTTTTTTTTTGTGGTTCCCATCTTGCATGAAAAGATGATCAGGTCTCTATATAATGACTCTGGTCCCTCCTTCAATGCAAGTGTGTGGGATTTGTATCATCGTCCAGCAGGTGAAAATGCTTGTTTTTATTTTTGCATTCAAGCCTTGTTAGAGAAGTTCTAGATAACACACAGCACAGAAATTGTCCCGTTTAGTGCACGGTGTCTGTCTAAAGCCTGTTAGTAACACACACTCGCTCTTCCTCAACACGTGTCCTAATTTGTCCCCCGTGCGGAGCAGCTATTGTTCATGCACAATAGAGGAGGACTGTGAATAATGGTTTGTGTAGAGCTGCACACGCCACACGCCTGTCCGACTCATTCAGAGGGAAGTGGCTTCTGTCGTGCTTCTCTTTGACCAGAAGGGCCTGCAGCGTTTCTTTTTCATGCTAAAAGTCTTTGACTGGACAAAACCGCAGCGAGAAGCGTCCTGACACGCGCCTGTCCGATGAATTCTCACGCCGAGCAGGAAAATGTTATGAAAGAGCGAGAGAGAGAGCGCGCGAGTCCTCTGAGACGTGCTGAGATTATTGATCTAACACTTCTCTTTAGGTTTGTACACATAATGAAAGTTATTCACCGCGTGTAGCGTTTTCTCCCTCCTCTCGTTTCCTCTTATTGATCCGGACGGGTTTGTGAAACTGTGCTTAGCTTGTGTTATTAAGTGTTTTTTAATGGAGTCGTTCTTTAAATCATGTGCCGAGATAAAAGCTGAGCGTGTGCCGGAGGAAGCAAGGATTTAGAGAAACAAACGCCGGCGTTTTTAGTAGATTTGACCGTGTGTTACTGAGCTGTTGGGATGAAGGAGCAAGTTTCTTTCTGAGAGTGTTGAAGAGGCCTGTAGATTATTTTGGTCAACAGGGATTTTTGTTTAATTTATATATATATTTCCCTAATCAGAGGAACTATTATTTGGCTGAACAGTCATTGCCAATTAGATTCAGACTGTTTAATGAAATAATAGTTAAAAATTAGAAAAAAAAGATTAACTACATTAACTAGTATTAATAAATAAATACAAATAAATTTAGCCAAGGTGAGCAATTTCCAAAATGTTTTAAAATGGACTTTTTTATGACTAAAAGATTGGCTCTTAGTCCATGTGTATATACTATTTTACTCCTGACTGAATAAAGCTTTTAGCAGATTTAAAAAAAAAACCCGGAAATAGCACGTAGCAAACCGTTATAGTCAACCAGCATGAGTTTTCTTTTGCTAATACTGATATCTAATCAGCCAGTGGCTGATAACGGTGACATGAACAAATTAATGGTAGCATTAAGTAGTCAAAAAAACACAATTAATTGAATGCTTATTTTACACAATGTTTTTGATATTAACAGAAGATGCTTTTTTATTTATTTATTTTAATTTTAATTTTATGATCCACAGACATGCTTTGACGATGCACAATTAGAGGGTCTCTGGACCTTTAAAGATCCTAAAAAGATCTTAAATCGGAGCCGAAAGTCGTGGCATTAAATGAAAATCTTCCTTGGTGTTTTAAGTTGTTTTCTAGTACAAATATCTAAACATCCATAAATAAAAATACATCTACTTGAAATGCAAAATGAACATATGAAGTCTTGTTTTACAAGACATTTAGCAAAATTAAGTGTTTATGCTTAAATGTGTTTTCCCTTTGAATTAAGTAGGTTTTTCTGACCTCATTGACAGATATTTGTTCTTGTTTTAATCATAAACTCACTTTATTTTGATTAATTTCTTCTATTTCTTCCTTCCATCTATTTTTTTATTTTTCTTTAATTGGTCTCTAAAAGACTTAACATTATAAACCTAAGAAACCCTGAATTCAATTAACTCGTAGTTTGTACATTTGTTGTGTACTTTAATGTGAACGAAGAACAGATTCCCTTTACATTCATAATATAAGCATTCAAAAATGCATAGTTCAAATGATTTTTGGCTGCTACAAATATACCTAAAAATACGTACTTTTTTGAACATGAGCTGTTGGAACGATTTCCTTTTTTCTGTGTGTTTGTTTGCTGTTTTTTAATCACTGGTATTTAAACATCAGCAATACGAAATGTTAAAAGTTGATCATATTGCTGTTAGATCAAAGTATTTGTCAAAATAAATAAGTAATAATAAATAATCTAAACAAGTTGTGCAGCTTTAGAACTACAGTAATACTTTTTTGTGTGTGACTATTGAACAATGTCAGCGATATCACAACGGCCAAATACTGTATATACACTGATTGATCTCTGCTAAACGTGTGTAGTTGTAGAAACATGTTTGTTTGTGATTTTCTCTCCGTTCAGGACGCTGGCGCGGCTCACTGTCTCTCTGTCTGCATGCATGGCTTCGCTCTGCCATCTCTCTCTCTCTCTCTCTCTCTCTCAAGTGCTCATGGGATTTGTAGTTCTTGCTCACTCAGTCACAGCTGTAGATCTTCAGCAGTCAAGAGATCAGAAATATTAATATACGTGTGTTTCAAGAACTGCATCTGCCATGTGTGACAGACTGGAGAATCAGCTGAAGTCTCATTGACTTTTGAAAGGTGCCTTCTTGTCAGATGTGACCCTGCAGCACAAAAGCAGTGTTAAGTCGCTGGGGTATATTTGTAGCAATAGCCAACAATACATTGTTTTGGTCAAAATTATAGATTTTTCTTTGATGTCAAAAATCATTAGGATATTAAGTAAAGATCATGTTCCATGAAGATATTGTGTAAATTTCCTACCGTAAATATATCAAAACTTAATTTTTGATGAGTAATATGCATGGCTAAGAACTTAATTTGGAAAACTTTAAAGATGATTTTCTCAATATTTCGATTTTTTTTGCACCCTCAGATTCCAGATTTTCAAATAGTTGTATCTCGACCAAATATTGTCCGATCCTAACAAACCATACATCAATGGAAAGATTATTTATTCAGCTTTCAGATGATGTATAAATCTCAATTTCGAAAAATTGACCCTTATGACTGGTTTTGTGCTCCAGGGTCACATTTTATTTTCTGTTTCTTCTCATTTCTGCTCGAGACAGTCAGGGAGAATATCGCAATCTGATTATTATTTTATTTTTGAATAATTATTCATTTTTCAGGTGCTGTGAAATGGCTTGTATGGAAATACCATCAGAAAATTTTTGTGAAATTCTGTTTTTTTTTTTTTTTTTTTTTTTTTTTTTAACAAAAAAATTTAAAAAGAAAAATTTTTTTAAA
>NW_015506259.1:320117-324330 GCF_001515645.1 Sinocyclocheilus grahami | reverse complement strand
ATCCTAACAAACCATACATCAATGGAAAGATTATTTATTCAGCTTTCAGATGATGTATAAATCTCAATTTCGAAAAATTGACCCTTATGACTGGTTTTGTGCTCCAGGGTCACATTTTATTTTCTGTTTCTTCTCATTTCTGCTCGAGACAGTCAGGGAGAATATCGCAATCTGATTATTATTTTATTTTTGAATAATTATAAATTTTTCAGGTGCAGTGAAATGGCTTGTATGGAGATACCATCAGAAAATTTTAGTGAAATTCTGTTTTCTTTTTTTTTTTTCGTTTTGATTTATCACAAACATATATAATAGCATAAATGGTTTAAAAGGTTGCATCGAAACAATTCTTTTAAACCTTCATCTCATTCAGATTTTGTTGAATTAATAATATTTTTCAATCTTTATCTAGGTTTCTGCACTTATTTTATGAAACATTTACTATTACATATACTACTAAATACCATGGTAAACTACTATAATAACAGAATTACTTATTAATGTTTATTAATATCTGATGATTCTACAGTATAATAACTGATTTATTGCATTAAATACGTTTTGGGAAATTGACAGCTGAAATTATTTAAACAGCTTTTTAATATTTATTTTTAATGCTGCTTTATGAACTATGATATTTTTGACTTTGTACTTCTATAAATTCATATGTCTGCAGGAATATTTATTATGAGCTAGTGAAGACAAAAAGGTGATTAAAATGAAAATAGCCTTAAACATTAATGTTAATATTATTTTATATATTATTATTATTGATATATAATATATCAATAATAATATTTATTCTATATTATTTATTATCTCTCTCTCCCTGTGAAGCTCTGGTGAACGCCATGCCCAAGAGGGTTAAGGCAGTGCTGCAAAATAATGGTGGCCACACAAAATATTGACACTTTGGGCCCAATTTGGACATTTTCACTTAGGGGTGTACTCACTTTTGTGGCCAGCGGTTTAGACATTAATGGCTGTGTGTTGACTGAGTTATTTTGAGGGGACAGCTAATTTACACTGTTATACAAGCTGTACACTCACTGCTTTACATTGTAGCAAAGTGTCATTTCTTCAGTGTTGTCACATGAAAAGATATAATAAAATATTTACAAAAATGTGAGGGGTGTACTCACTTCTGTGAGATACCGTATATATATATATATAATATTTATTCTCATACATTTATATGCATATATATTTATATGGATATATATTTGTATGGACTTTTATGTATCACCTACCCAGTCATATTTTGGTGGTTTACCATGGTAAATAATAAGGATTTTAAAATTATAATTTTTTTTGTTATACTCACAATAATAACCATAATAACCGTGTGTTTCTGATGGTGTTTAGATTTTAATTTCTGTGGATTTCTTGTGTTTTCATGTGATTTCTGTAACAATTTATTCAGTTTATTTTCCTTTAATAACTGCCGCTCAATTCCTCTAACACTGCTGGAGGCCTCGTTCTTTCTTTCTTTCTTTCTTTCTTTCTTTCTTTCTTTC
Source organism: Sinocyclocheilus grahami (assembly GCF_001515645.1). Classification (NCBI taxonomy): domain Eukaryota; kingdom Metazoa; phylum Chordata; class Actinopteri; order Cypriniformes; family Cyprinidae; genus Sinocyclocheilus; species Sinocyclocheilus grahami. The sequence goes on along the minus strand of NW_015506259.1, from coordinate 322,813 downwards.
TTTTTCTCTCTCTCTGTCTCTCTCTCTCTCTCTCTCTCTCTCTGTTTCACGTCTCTTTTCCTCTCTTTGCAAGCTGCGATCGCTGCTCCGTCTTCTGGTTCAGGAGTGTCTCTCTCTCCCTCAGTCAATGAAGGTATTCGCTCTCTGAATAAAGGCCTCTCTCTCTCTCTCTCTCTCTCCTTTTCTTTAGCTGCGCTCTCTCGCTCGCTCTCTCTCCCGTTCATCTTGTGGGCCTGGCGCTCGGTGCCTGTGTGTGTTTATTGTGTTTGTGTGATTGGTTCTGTCTCTAGGTTCAGTTCACTTACACTCTTCTGCTGTACTTTGTGCTTGTAGTCGTTTCTCTGTCTGTCTGTGTGTAAATGTCTTGGACTGCATGCTTATTTTACATATATATCTATACACACACATTTCTCCTCAGGTTTTAATAAACGTCTTTATGAATACAAATTAAATCATTAGTGCAGTATATAGGCGTTGTATACATATAAAACGCTACATTTTTATTTTATATTATCATGTTAAGTATTTATTTTAGTTAATGTGCAAATATTTGTACCATGTTTTATGTTTGTTTTAAAATGTTTTTTTTCTGAAATTGATATTATTAATGTTTCTTAAAAACATTTTAGAAAAAAAGAAAAATATTTTGACATGAAAAATTAAAATATAAAATTCATTACCGATTAAAATGGTTACATTTTTGAAAATGCATTAATGGAAATATTAGCAATTGTAATTTCCAAACATGTTCACTGTAAATTATTGAATGTATAATTTTACACAAACTGTTTATAATATAATATGTGATATGATATGATTATATTACATTACATTATATACTTTTATATTAATACTTCAGTGTTTCTGTTTTGCACTTTTTTCCAATCTTAGAAATTCAGTCTATATTATGAATTGTGTGTTTCTGTGTATTACATGAGTTTGTATAAACTGATGGGCTGATGTATTTTTCTTAAAGGTAAGTTTGTTGTTTCATAAAGAAATGAAACCAGTTTCTTTGAAGCTGAATCAGTTTTCTCCTCTGAAAGTGTTCATGTGCATTACTGACATTTGCAAGCTCATTGTTTTCCAAAAGCTCTTCCATATATTCCTGATATATGTGACTCTCTGTTGGATGTGGCTCATTTCCCCTCATGAATCGAGAGTGTTGCTGATGTTCCTCTGATGTTTGTGAGCCGTTTGGTTTTTCCAGGTTCCTGTGAGGATGTGATTCAGCTGGGGTGTTGTGAACGGTGGTGATGGTCTGTCTCTCTGACCCTGTGCGCTTGTGTGTGTGTGTGTGTTTCTGTAGGTTGGAGTCAGCTGGCTGCCATGCATTGTGTCATGCTTCCGGATCTTCTGGGTTTGGATAAGTTCAGGCCTCCTCTGCTGTTGCTGATGTTCCTCTGATGTTTGTGAGCCGTTTGGTTTTTCCAGGTTCCTGTGAGGATGTGATTCAGCTGGGGTGTTGTGAACGGTGGTGATGGTCTGTCTCTCTGACCCTGTGCGCTTGTGTGTGTGTGTGTGTGTGTTTCTGTAGGTTGGAGTCAGCTGGCTGCCATGCATTGTGTCATGCTTCCGGATCTTCTGGGTTTGGATAAGTTCAGGCCTCCTCTGTTGGAGATGTTGGCTCGCAGATGGCAGGACCGCTGCCTGGAGGTATTCAACTTATTGAGATTTCAATAATTATATGCTTTCATTTAATTTATATATACATCCTTTTTTGAGACTTCATTTTTTCTCAATGATTTTGAACTGAAATAGGCAGAGTTTGACTAGCTAGCTAGTAGGTCATAATCTCTCTGTAAAGTAATGTTTGGTCGCATAATTTGACACGCACAAGAGATGTTTTGCAAGAGAATACAAGACAATATATATATATAAAATATTCTCTAGCACAAACACATTGCACAAACATCACAATTCAACTCGACATTAAACAAAAAATCAAAAACGTATTGATTAACAGTTGCATTTAAGTACTATTTTGCCCAAGAGTTTCATTTAAATAGAATATCATATCATTACTGGAAAATTTCTGGTAATCACAAGAAAATGACTAGAAAAGCTACACTTTTTAACTACTGAAATTGTAGTTGGTTAAAGTTTGTAGCAGTATTATTTTTTATATTAAGATACTATTAGTTTTTTAAAATATGTTTTTTTATATTTTGAGTTTGAGTTTCATTTTAATTGTATTTAAATTGCAAGTAATTTTTTATGTATTTTTTATAACAAAATAAAAATAAGAATGTTGCTTTGACAGCTAGCTTAAATAAAATAAGTTATTTTTTAACCATTTTATTTTATTTCAAGTAATGAAAATGTATGGTAGGCATTTTTAAATGTAAAATTTAAATTATTATTTTTTTAAATGTTACAATGTTTAAATTTATTAAAAAAAAATTTTTTTTTTAAATATCAGTTAACGTTTATTTTTAAGTAACAAAAATGCTTTTTGTGGTTCTAGTTTTGTGTAAAATTCTATAATAACCCTAGTTTTAGTTTGTCACTGTCCAACACAACTGATATTGTGTCTTTAATTATTATTTTTACATAATTGTGTAACATAATCACTTTTATAATAATGTTAAAAGTAAATGTTTTATTTGTAATTTAGCAGAAGTCTTTTGTTTTGTGAGAAGCGCTTTTCTTACTGCACCAAGCTCTGTGTGTGTGTGTCCGAGTGTGTGTGTCCG
>NW_015506259.1:302181-319999 GCF_001515645.1 Sinocyclocheilus grahami | reverse complement strand
TGTGTGTGTGTGTGTGTGTGTGTGTGTGTGTGTGTGTGTGTGTGTGTGTGTGTCGTGCATGACTGCAGAGGTGTCGTACGCCACACTGAGAGAGAAATGAAGAAAGACAGACAGAGAAAGAAAAGAAAGAGACGCTCTGTTAAGCATCCTTAATCCTTTTTCTCGGAGGGTCGCTCTCTGTGTCTCTCGCATTGGCTTTCATTCGTATCTGGCAGCTCGAGCACCTGCTAACCCCGCGGGACAAAGACACGCTCCGTCTCTCAATGGCTTCTCCGGCTGCTTTCAGGCGTGAGCTTTATTTGCGGCTTCATCTCAGCGGCCTGTGGTGTGCTGAGCTCTGCGGTATCGGTGTGTAAACCTGACGCGTGTGTGTGTGTGTGTGTGCTGCAGGTTCGAGAGGCGGCCCAGGCGCTGCTGTTGGCTGAACTGCGGCGGATCGGTCAGTCGGGCCGGAAGGACACTATTGACATGTGGGCGCCGTATCTGCCGCAGTATGTGGACGCGGTCAGCTCTCGTAAGTGTCACACGCTTCTGCCACATCAAGTGTTCAAATAATGAAAACATTTCACACACCATATGTATTATAAAGCATCAATACAAATCAACAAAAACCGTGGCAGGGATTAAATCATTAAAAGGGTCATATGATGCTATTTTAAAGATCATTATTTAGGGTATTTGGTGTAACAGAATATGTTGACATGCTTTAATGTTCAAAAAACACATTATTTTTCAAATACTGTACATTATTGTAGGTCCTCTATGCCCCGCCTCTCTCAAACGCTTCGTTTTCTACAAAGCCCCTCCTTCCGACAAGCGCAGTCTGCAGTGCATTGTGATTGGCCGAACACCACAAGCACACGTCGGAAATGTAACGCCCCTTACCATAATTGCGAGCTTCAGCTTTCAAAGTAAATATCAAGTTAATAATGTCGTTAGTTTTACCATCAGTTCAAGCCCGAAAGGGGAACAGAGTCGCGTGACAGACACAGTGATGATGCAGTACACAAGCCGCGGTTAAGACAGCACTCTCCTGTGATGTGACCCTGTTCCCCTCTCACACACACACACTCACACACACAAGTCAAGTCACCTTTATGCCTTTCTTTGCGTCCACATTTGGGTGGCGTTATGCAAATCTTCCCACATAGTGACGTAGACATGTGGGGGCGTGTTAGAATGAGCCGTTTTAGGTAGGAGTGGCTGACTCTTAACTTTTATAAAGAATATTTCTTTGGATTTGAGACTTTAGTCTTTGCAACTTTACAGATCTTCTTTATGCACCAAGAGCTTGTAACACTCCAAAGAGAAAGGAAAACTTGAAATCGCATCATACCTTTAAATATAACTTGTATTAATTAACTATAGCAATATATTATCTTTTATCTCTCTCTCTCTATACTATTTATCTATAATATTCATTTTATAATATAAAACAAACAAATGTATAAATAAATGTTTATATACACACACACACACACACATATACATAGTACACATACATATATTACGTAAACAAAAACTTGTATTTATTTCTGTGACAACTTCCTGTGCCAGCATCCCAGTACATCCCTAAGTGCACACATAGGAAGTCAGATGCATCTTTAAAGGATGAAGCAGCACAAGCCCGCTGCTCGTGGGAACGGTGGAGGAGATTCTGGACTGAATCCTGAATCTTTGAGATTCTCTCCAGGATCTCAGCGATGGGAAATGTTTTGTGTTTAGTTTCGTTTACCAGCACAGACCTGATAAACCCGGCTGTCTCAGACCCGCGGCTCATCAGAGCAGACGAGGAGTGTGAAAACACAAAATGTGTTCACACTCGCTTCGATTGTTTGCTCCAAACCCGAGTTCGATCCTCCCGCAGGTCTTGTTGGAGTGTTTGTAGTGTATTGATGTTCCTCAAGCATTCTGCTTCGGGTTTGTTCTCATCACTTCAGTCTCAGGTGTGCGTTCTGCTCTTTGTTTTTCTACTTTATGCCTTTTAAAAAAGAGTTGAGCACAGTTTTCCCCCTGTCTTCATGTTTTTCTAATTGAAACGGGATGTTTGAATCTAGTTCTGTTGCTTGCTAGTGATTGGCGGTTGGTTTTAGGGGCGGGGCATTCTCATTCTAGAGAGCGTCTGCACTGTAAAAAGTAATGAGTTGAACTTACTTGGAAAACCTGTGGAAACTGATTGCCATTTCATGTTATAACTAGCAGTAAAGAGGAAGATCTATGCTTGTAAGCCACTGGCTAGCTAGTACGCTAACTAACGGTTACAGTAATGCTCGTCAGTAAAAACTAATAAAATCTGCCTTTTCTTTTCCTCAAAAACGATAGCACACACTGTGACAATATAGTTTATAAGTAGATCACCAAAAACTTACCTAATCCTGCGGCCACATTTCAAACACGATCTGACTCTGAAGTTCAGTTCGTTGTCTTCTTCTGGTGATGTTTTGTACTCCAGTGTAATTACAGTGTAATTACAGTGTAATACAGTGTAATTAAGTAAATTCAACAAATTTGTAAAAATCAGTTAAGTTTACTTGCTTTTCTTAAGTAGATTCAGTGATTACTTTTTACAGTGTGATTGGACAGAAATCAGTTTGGTTCAGGATGCAGCATCAATATCGGCTGTCTGTCTTCCCATAAGAGAAATACTATACATTATACATGTGTATATCAGCTTGAAAGAAAAATGCATTTTGCCAGTGTTGAGAATAAGATTGTGCACCATTCAGAATTAAATTCAGAATGCCTTTTAAATTCCAATTAAAATTCAAGAATTTGAGTTAAATATAAATTGAGGAAGCAACCAGGATGCGGAGTTGGAGAAGTTGAATTAAAATCAATTCAAATCAGTGTTATTTTTTTAACTAGAAAATGTCAAGATAAATCTTGTCAAGTTGATTTTGAAAGATTTGAAATTAAAAGGTAAAAACATCCTTGAAGTTTAAAGGTTTATAGGCCTTACGGACAGATAGAATGATAAATAGAAGTTGTTTAGTTTAACTATTGCATCCACCTGAAAGTTCACATAACACAGTGTAATTAAGTAAATTCAACAAATTTGTAAAAATCAGTTAAGTTTACTTGCTTTTCTTAAGTAGATTCAGTGATTACTTTTTACAGTGTGATTGGACAGAAATCAGTTTGGTTCAGGATGCAGCATCAATATCGGCTGTCTGTCTTCCCATAAGAGAAATACTATACATTATACATGTGTATATCAGCTTGAAAGAAAAATGCATTTTGCCAGTGTTGAGAATAAGATTGTGCACCATTCAGAATTAAATTCAGAATGCCTTTTAAATTCCAATTAAAATTCAAGAATTTGAGTTAAATATAAATTGAGGAAGCAACCAGGATGCGGAGTTGTGGTTTGAATTTGAATTTAAAGAAGTTGAATTAAAATCAATTCAAATCAGTGTTATTTTTTTAACTAGAAAATGTCAAGATAAATCTTGTCAAGTTGTTTTTGAAAGATTTGAAATTAAAAGGTAAAAACATCCTTGAAGTTTAAAGGTTTATAGGCCTTACGGACAGATAGAATGATAAATAGATTTTCTTTGAAAGAAATTAATACTTTTATTCATAAAGGGCACATAAATTGATCAAAAGTGACAGTAAAGACATTTATAATGTCAAAAGATTTCTATTTCAAATAAATGCTGTTCTTTTGACGGCTACCACAGAAATATTGGGCAGCACAACTGTCTTTAACATTGATACTAATCAGAAATATTTCTCGAGCAGCAAATCAGCATATTAGAATGATTTCTGAAGATCATGTGACACTGAAGACTGGAGTAATGATGCTGAAAATTCAGCTGCGCATCACAGAAATAAATTACAGTTTAAAATATATTCACATAGAAAACAGCAATTTTAAATCATAATAATATTTAACAAATTTTACAGTATTTTTAATCAAATAAATGCAGCCTTGGTGAGCAGAAGAAACTTCTTTCATTAAAACATAAAAAATTTAATATTTCAATTATTCCAAACTTTTGATCGTTACTTTAGATGATCTTAAAGCTAATAGACAATCAACTAAAAACATCTTAAAGGTTGGCAGCATGATTGTGAAATATGTATTACAAATCAGCAATTTCAGTTAAGATGTGCTCTGAGAAGACAGCTGACTGTGGAGGCAGTAGACAGCTCATTAGGGTTTATAACAGAGCCAGTGTCACCTACAGTATATAGAATAGTGTGTGTGTGTGTGTGTGTGTGTGTGTGTGTGTCTCTGACTCTATGGGCCGTTGATGGGAGGCAAGCAGTGGCCCTTGGGAACGGTTGCCACGGTGACGGTTGCTGGTCAGTGTAATGTTACCGTGGCAGCAGTGACCTCAGCAGGGTACAGGACTGCAGGGGTCAGTGAAAGCGATCGGTCTCGCACACACACACACACACAGTTATCGAGTGTGTAACGCCACGACTGTCTTGTGGCATTTCAGTCTTTGCTCTTTCCCTGAGATTATCTTTTACAATGAGATGTTCAGAAACATCCATATGTTTATATCAGCGCTGATCAATACATCATCAGTCCTAATTAGTGCTGTTCACTGTTACTGTTCCTCATAGCTAGGTTTACTAACACTGACTATCAAAATTAAGCATGTAGCTCGTCCTCGATTCCTCAAATCATGTGTTTTGTTGAAGAGATAACATTTATATTTAATAAATTTATTAATAAACTTATGGTTTCCACTTTGCAAATGGTAAATTGAGGAAAAAGTATTACATTAAATGAAAATCTAGTCAATAATTACATTTTGTTTTTAGTTCCTGCATGCAAACCAGAAAATGGAAACAGATCAAACGATGCAGATAAAAATGTACAGGATTTTACATTGTAATTTAAACAAATTAAATCACAGTGTCTGGCATTTTGTCTTACATCACTGGATATTTTTCGGCAATATTAACAGATATTGAGATATTTTGGAGATTTTTGTATGTTTTTGTGCACTTGTTAATTATTGTTTTTTTTCATATTCTGGAGATTTTATTTTATTTTTTAATGTTTTTGAAAAATGTTGTGAACTTGTTAAATGCCTTTGCAAGTAATATTGCTTTTTTTTTAAAAAAATACTATAACTAATTTGATATGTAATGACATTAAATGTGAATTTAATTACACATTTAGTAATGAATTCATGGTTTTCACTTTGCAAATGATTGCATAATGTAATGGAGGAGAAAGTGTTGCATTAAAGGCAAATCTAGTCAATAATTATATATTTTTTGCATGCAAATTAGAGAATTGAAATCATCTGGTGCAAATAAAAATATACACTAGATTTTACATCACATTTTGAACAAATTAAATCACAATTTTTGTCTTAAAACACTGAAGATCTTTTTGGGAATGTTTTATATATAATATTCCTCATTAAATATAAAGTTCTCATGCTGTCAGTTCCCACAGAAATTAATTTTGATTTATTCCCTGGTTTCTAAATATGTGGGTAGTTTCTCTCACACAGCATCTCTCTGTGAGTCAAGCGTTCAGTGGCACATTTTACTCTTCATATTTCTGAATCTTAAACACAGACTCATTTAGATGTGTGCGTCGCGTCAGCAGCAGCGCTGGAGCGAGTCTCAACAGCTTTTGATTTGCAGTCAGACTGAAAGGTTTTTAAGCGAATCTGTGCCTCTATTCCAGTTAAAGGTCAGCTCTCGCTCTCACAGAAACAGCACAGATGCATGCTGGGCATTAGCTGCTCTGGAAATGAATAAATGACCTTTTCCTGTTCACAAAAACATGCGGAATAAACCAGAAAATCCACACACACGCAATGAAAGCCAGACAGGTGCATTCTGGGGGTTTTGTCATGGGTTCAATGTTATATTTAGCACAATTACCTCAAAAACTTGTTTTCAACATTGATAATAATCAGAAATGTTTCTTGAGCAGCAGATCAGCATATTATACTGATTTCTGAAGATCATGTGACACTGAAGACTAGAGTAATGATGCTGAAAATACAGCTGCACATCACAGCAATAAATTACAGTTTAACAGATATTCACATAGAAAAGAGGTCTTTAAAATTGTAATAATATTTCACAATTTTGCTGTTTTTACTGTATTTTTTTTTGTTATTGTTTTCATTTTAGTTTCCAGGCTAAAGAGGGGACTAGACTTCATGCATGACTGTGTGTGTTTGTGTGTGTGTGTGTGTGTGATCCTCTGTTCTGGGCTCTATTCACCCGTCACTTCATTAAGCAGACCTCCATGAACTTCACACACACACACACACACACAGACAGAAACGCTCGCTCAGGCAGCTGTTGTCTCCTTGATCATCTGAATGAATGAATGACTGCTGTCTTTTTTTCCTCATCTTTTGCGTTCTCTCACCCTCCCTCCATCACTTGTAACTTTTAGGAGTTCTTGTTGCAGAAATTATTCCGAAACCTTTGACATCACAATCATTAATATTTGATTTTGTAAAATTCATTGATTTATTTATTTATTTTAGTTTTTCTTTATTTGTTGTTTAACTTTTTTTTATTTTATGTATTTTTAATTATTATATTATTTTATTGGATATTTTATTTAAAAAATATTTTATTTAATTTTTCCTTTTTTTATTTTTGCTGTCCTCTTCCTTTGGTTGTTTATTTTATTTCTTGATTTTTCTTTTGTATTCTTTTACTTTTTCTTTATTTTCTTGTATTTCTATTATATTTTAAGTTTTTATTTTATTAGTTTTTATTTTTATTTCTTATTCATTTTATATCGTAACATTTTATTTTATTGTATTGCATGTTGTGTTTTTATTTTATTTTAAGTTTTTAATATTTATTTTTCTCTTTATTTTTCTTTTGTTTTATTTGTGCTGTTTTCTTCCTTTGTTTTTTTTTGTGTTTTCTTTTTCTTTTACCTTTTTCTTTTCTTATTTCTTTTAGACTTTAACTATTATATTATATTTGTTTAATTCTTCTTTGAATGTGTCTTTCAATCCATTTCATTTTGATAGGATTTTTTTATTGTACTATTTATTTATTTATTTATTTTCCTTTTCATTGTCATTTATTTAATTTTTTTTATTTTATTAATTTTTTCGTTTCTTTGAATATTTCTTTGAATTTATTTTGAATTGTGTTTATTTTACTCTTTATTTTATTATTTTATTTTTTATTGTAGTTTATTTTATTTGTTCCTTCCTTGGCTTGTTCTATCTATTCATTCACACGCCTCCTCTTTCTCTCCCTCACCTTCGCTCCTCAAGCTTGGCTCCCCTGTTAGGATGTTGAGGGCTGGGATTTACCCTTCCCAGCATCCCCTGGGGTGATGAGCGGTGGGAGGGACGGATGAGCGGGTGATTAAACCAGGCCTCGGGCGGTTCTTCCGTGAGAGAGCGCTCCGGCCTGCGGATGTGCCTCTATAATCCCACACAGCTCGCGCACACACACCCTGAGGCTGAACGCCATCCACACACACACACACTCACGCTAAAAACCCTCCAGACCAGCCGTTTATCTTCAAGGAATATTCTGGGTTATTTACAACTTAAGCTCTATCGACAGCATCCGTGACGAGCTGTCAGTTCCCTTCAGAAGAGTTCAGTCTCTGGCCTCAGACTGTAAAAACACAAAACATTCTTATTCTTAATGCATCGCTGCATTATGCTCATTCTTAATGCAGTAATTCTTAATGCATAATGCATTATGATCATTTACGAGATGATAAACTAATGCCTTTTGGTGTTACTGGCAGTGAATCTGGATTGATGTATGATATATTAAGTGTGAATCCTGTATGTGCAAGAACGAATGAGATTTGAGATCTGCAACTAAAATTGCAGGATATTCCTCAGATAAAGCTGTCATATGACCTCATAAGGTTTGGAATATAATGATTAGGACCGGTTTTATTTTTGTCTTTTTTGAAGCTTGACCGATCTAGTCACCATTCCTTTTCATTATATGGCAATATATCTATGTACTATTACATAATATAATAAATCTTATATATATTTAGAATTCGTTATATATTCTGTTTTCATTTTGATTTTAGTTGAAGTTTTAATAATTTTGTTAAAATATAAAATAAAATAAAAAATATATTTTTAATGTGTATATAATTTTTTTTATTACTATTTCAGTTTTAAATTACATTGTTTTATAAATTTTTTTTTTTGTTGTAATTTATTTTCAATTAGGTTTATATCGGTTTTACTATTTTTATATATTTAGAATTCGTTATATATTCTGTTTTCACTTTGATTTTAGTTGAAGTTTTAATAATTTTGTTAAAATATAAAATAAAATAAAAAATATATTTTTAATGTGTATATAATTTTTTTTATTACTATTTCAGTTTTATATTACATTGTTTTATAAAAAAATTTTTTGTTGTAATTTATTTTCAATTAGGATTATATCGGTTTTACTATTTTTATTATTATTAAATATTATAATTATTTTTTTTTTACTATACTTTTATTATTATTCAAATTATTAAACATTATTATTTTGATTATTATTATTATTTTAGTACTTCAACTTGAAAATGAGAAATGTTGCCTTGGCAACTAGCTGAAATAAAATAGTTTTTTATTTATGTTTTATTTCAGTTAACATTTATTTCAGCTAATGAAATGTTAGTTTTAGTTAACAGTAATAATCCTGGTGTGAAGATTTATTAAAATTTGCTTTGCGTGGAAGTTTTTGTGTTATTTTGTTTTGTTTTATTACATTTATTTTTTTTGCATTTTATATTTTTAGTTCTGCATTCTCTAGTATATAATTTAAGTGTGCAAATACAATACTCTAATAAGCATAAAAATTCACAGTGCATATATTTATGATAAAATGAAGCATTTTAAATGGTTGCTTTTTGGATACTTGTTTTGATTTTTTTTGTTTATTTTTAATCTTTAGTTACATTTGAAAACCAAATTTGTTTTTATGATCTGAAATGAATGATGAACCTTTTAAAGAGGCTCAGAAAGCATTCCAGCACAAGCTTGAATCATGTATTGTCTCGGATAAAGAGAGAAACCGGTCTCTCACTCCTTTGTGTTTTCGGTGTCCTTTTGTTCCTGTAATGTTGACACGCTGGTCGTCATAATGTGGTCGGTGTGTGGCGTGTGAATGAAATCACAGTCAGGTCGTGCTGAGAAGCTGTGTTGAATCTGAGAGCGGTCCCCTGTGAGCACACAAAGGGTGGAGGCAGAGGGAGGATGGATGGATGGGGTTAACAAGGCCGGCTGGAAGCAGTGTGTCATGCTTGACACGGCCGTTTGACCTTGCTGGAGGCCGATCTCACCCAACCGACACAGCATCTCTGAATTATGAGCTGCTCTGCGTGTGTGTGTGTGTGTGTGTGTGTGTGTGTGTGTGTGTTGATATCACGCTGTGAAGTCGTCTTGTGTTTATATGCCTCACTGAAGACACACAAAACTCACAATCACAGCTCAAGCCATCAAAACCGAACACTCGTGAACCGTCTGGCTCACATTATCACGCTTAACAAATCAAACACTGTGGTGGTGACTTCCTATAATTAATGTTCAGGTCATGAATTCACTATAATATTCAGATGGGGTGGTGTTTTACCAGACGCTAATAAGCCATCTTTTATTTACTACCTTTGAAATTGGAACCTCATAAGTGAGTGATTTGGAACATCTGATGTTGCAAATGTGTTCCAAATATGTTTAACTGTAACGATTTTAAATGTTACTTGTATGATCAAATGGAATTTCTATTTAAAAGTGCTTGTTTGTCAAATTGGGTGGATTTTATTCTCGGATATGGTTGCTATGCATTGTGGGATTGCCTTTTCTGTTAAGAAAACGCAATGTGATTGAGATGCTCCCTTAGAATTCATTTTTAATATTAGACTTAATTTACTTGGGAGTCTGATCTTGCACCTGTTTGTCCCAGGGTTATTATAGTTAACTAAAACTAAAACCATAAAAACAAAAATAAATAAATTAATTAATTAATGTGTGTGTGTGTGTATGTATATATAATTATATTAAATGTATATATAATAATTATTAAATTTTATTTAACTAAATAAAATAATAAAAACAGTAAATTCAAAAATAAAAATAATAACTAAATACAAACACAACAAAATTACTAAATCATTGACTAAAATTAAAATAATGATAATAATGGTAAATTAGTTTTATTTGAGTTTTTAGTCATTTTAGTAGTAATTTTGTACAGCTTTTTAATTTTTATATTTAGCTTGTAGTATTAGTTTTATTAACTTAACCTCAACTTATTTTATTTCAGTTTCACTTTTTCATCGAATATTAGTTACACACTTGTCCATTAAAATGAATAATAATAAACTTAAAAATGATGTGGTGATTCTCATATTCTCTTTACTGTAATACGACATTTTCATTAAATCAGCTCAAATTAAGGTAAATTAAGTATAAATACTTTCAATTTAGGTAAAAAAAAATTCACATTGCAATAATGAGAATGTATTTTATTTATTATTTTGATTTTGTTTTATTGATTTTTTATTTTGCTTTTCAATTAATAAAAATGTAGTAGCTTTTTTTTTTTTTGGACTGTGTTAATGCAAATATCTCTCATTGCATTGGCCTGTCAGAGCGGGTTTGTTTTTCTGCTCTTGCGTGTGTTTTTCTCTCTGTTCTGTCAATCAGATCGTGATCAGTCTGACAGAGTTTAAAGCTCAGTCCGGTTTCTCTCTCCGCCGAGGGTTGGCGGGGGTCTGGGGGTCTCATTAATTAGCACACCGTCTAGATTAGCTCATTCTCACCTTTAAGCAGCATTGATTCATTTGCAGCCTCTTTAATGAAAAGCTTATTTTAATTGGTAATTTCAGGATAAGCACCGAATGAAGGCGTGGAATGGAAATGGCGGTAATCAGGTGCTAAAGCTTAATAAAGCCTCGATAATGCAAAGCACCAATAAACCCTGATGAGCTTTTTAACGAGGTTTGCGGAAAAGAGGCGACAAGAAAAATGCCGTTTAGTCGCCGCGGCAACAACTGAATTTTCACTCTGTGATTGGTTTGTTTGCAGCGGGAACCGCCCCCGAGACCGCCCAGCCGGCCCCGCCCCCTGTAGAAGCCCCGCCCACCGAGACCAAAGCTCCAGAGGAAGAGATAGACGTGACGGATGATGACATCACTGCAGGTATGGATGTTTTTCCCGCAGTACCAAATTCCTGAGTTTCATTTCAGTCTCCTTTCTCTGTTCAGGTGTTTTTCTAATGTCTACGGAACCAGGGTTGTTATAGTAAACTAAAGGGCAAATAAAAAAAGAATTACTTGAAAATAAAATTTTGTTTAGCATGATTTACTAAAATAACTCAAATTGAAATGTAAAAATGAATGAAAACTATATAAACATATTTATAAAAAAAAAACAGAAATGACAGAAACACACAAAAAATGTGTAAACATTTTTAAACATTAAAACAGAAAATTAAAAAATAAAAATGAATCCTACATATATATATATATGCATGTATGTATGTAGTGGTACCAAAATATCACTATTTAGAACTAGTGATGCATTGAAATTTACCGAAACCAAAATTAATTTAGTTTTAATTTAGACAAAAACATTTTAGTGAATTAATAATCAACACTCAACACATAATTTTATATTTAATGATATAGTTATGTTTTCACTCCAGCTTTTTGTTGAAAGCCTTCTTATTTCAGTTTTAATTTTAGTTATCAAATTAAATTAAAAATTATGAAATTAAATAAGTAATTTTATTGTATTTTTTCAGTTAATATTTATTTTATTTCAGGTGATGAAAGTGTTTTAATGGTTTTATTTTTAATTTTTAAATTGATTCGTTTTTTTTTAGTTAATGATAGTAACACTCTTATTGAATAATAGATTATATCTGGTGTCATTTTTGTAATATAAAATTGCAGGATTTCTATAAACAGAATTTATTTGGCTATTATATATATTATATATTATGAATTTATCAGATGCTTTAATCCAAAGCAATTTACAAAAGAGAAACAAAAGCAGTTCATCAAAAAGCCAACAATATTTGTAATATACCATGCCAGGTTTATTAGACAACTAGATTAGGATATAAATTAGATTGAGATGCATACAATATGCTCAAAACTGGTCTTTATTAATCTGTAAAGACGCAGGATTTTAGTAAGACTGTCTGTGACGCAGGCAGCTCTCAACTCGGACGGTTCGCCTGATTTAATTCTGCAGAATAAATGGAAAAACAATGTCAATAAGTGAAAAATGAGAGTAGAAAATGATAAATCGTCAAGCATGTCTGTGCTATTGACTGGATGCAGAGAGCCGACTGGACTTCAGCAGAGACGCTGCCTTTCAGTAGTGCTAGAAACAGTGATTGCTTTACAGACGTGTGTGTGTGTGTGTGTGTGTGTGCAAGATAGCATGGCTTTACAAAATGCTTCGGTTTTGTTCAGATTTATATGATTCAGTGCAAATGCATGTAGAGATCGCATCAATTCACAACGATAAACTCAGGCTCCAGCCTACAGGTATCTTTCATTGTGAATTACAGAACTAAACTGGCTCATTATTGTAGGTTTTCACACTGGATAGAAGGATGTTTGGATAGAGATAGGATCGATGGAGAGATAAACAGTGTCTCACCTTAATGTGATGAAAGTGTTTCCTGTTAATCCTCCTTAACCAGCTAAACCGTACTGACGTGCATGAGAACTGTGACTTTATACACGTCTTTATTGTGTCTGCATGTCAGGTTGGTATGTGTATTGATTGATCTCAGATTGATTGAAAATGTTAATGTTTGTGTTTTTGGGGAAACGGCATGTCATTTGTACTGCACGGACAAAACAGAATTAGTTTTTCGATTGTGCTTTTGAAAGGTTTCACATACAGACGACAATCTGCGAAAACGACAAAAAACGCTGCATTATACATGCTTGGCCAGTAGTTGGCGACACATGCTTGTGATGTCACCATTTTCACAAATTTGTGTTTTCGTAGTTTACAATAAACAATAACGGTATTGTTTTCAAAAACGTGCACTTTGAAGTCTGTTTTCAAACGTTCACATTTTCAGCCTCCCACGATTCCATTGTCGTATAAATAAACGGCCAAAACGCGTAAAAAATGGTTGTGTAAACACCGCTTCAGTGATTCAACAGAACTATTAAAAAACAGTTTTGTTCATTGAAATAAAGCTGAAATAAAATAAGATACAAATATTAGATGAAAAATTAGAAACTGACGTTTTAGCACTAAACTTGCTGAATAAAATAAAAAAACAAAACAAATTGAACATATTAGATCATATTTAAAAAGAACAAAAATACTAATAAAACTAATAATAATGGTGTAATACTAACAAAAATGACATAAACACATAACAAATGAAAACAAACAAATCTAATTCAAAATATTAATAAAAACGGTATAAATAATACTAAAATAACACAAGTGATGCTCAATGCTGCAAAAAACTCAGATGCAACATGACCAAATCTAAATGTAATGATGTGAATTGACACTTTTCAATAATATTCCCATTTCCTTTTAACCGCTACAGCTGTAATAGATTTAGTTTGTGCAGGGCCATGTCTTGCCCACTTATCGTGAATTAGTGGGGCATTTTTGTTTATTTTGGTGACATTTTTTCCCCATCTTATTGTTACTTTCCAACACTATTTTAATATAATTCAAGTCAAGTCACCATTATTTATATAGCACTTTATACAATACAGATTGTTTAAAAGCAGATTTACAGGAAAATAATGATTCAAAAATTTGTTTCGTATGGCTGTTTATCCCTGCATATGTCAGTTTCGACAAACGCTTCCATTTCATCTCTCGATGTCTGTGTTGTAGTGCAAGATTTAGTAGTAAAAGAGAAACGTGGGTGTGTGGGAGATGCACTCAGTCCCAAAAGCAGCTCACTGTCATATTAGGAGCTGGAGAGGTCAAAGGTCAGAGTGAATCCACCCCCACCTCGGATGTCATGATGTTTGATTACGGTTACAGGAAGTGGGTGGAGCAGAGCCGTTGTGTGTGTGTTTTCATTTGTGTTGTGAAAGCTTGCTTTTTTCTTTAACTATATGCTGTGCGAGTGCGTTTGGAAGTCTAATATTTCCCAGGACGGATGAGTCGTCCGTCTGATCGTGACAGAGATGGAGAACTCCTCGGCGAGCGCAGAATTCAGCTCTCAAATGCATCCTCAGTCTGCAAACACACAATCACGTTAGCTCTGCGTAACCTCTTTACAATTACATGATCATTTTACAAACGTGACAGCGCAGACGCACCACGCTTAGGCTCGGTCTCAAACCGGCTCCGCGCGTTCGCTCAGGACTCAGAATGACAGAGAAGAGCGCTGCAGCCTCTCGGAGGTCAGAGGTCAAAGGTGGCAACACCGGTCAGGCTCTTCTCTTGGCTCTGTTCTTAACTTCTTTTCTTTCATCTGTTCTTGTACACTGTAAAAAAAATTCCATAAAATTTACGGTAAAAAAACAGCAGCTGTGGTTGCCGGAATTTTACCGTAACAAATACAGTAGCAACGTTTTACGGTTTTAACTTAAATTTAACTGATATAATATTAATATACCAACCTATTGAAGTACTGAAATCTGTTTTGTACCTTTGTAATACACTGATAACCACCAAATGCAGGTCACCAAAGCCCATCACAAGCAGCTTTTAAATAGTAACATATACAGAAGGTGCACAGTGTCATTCACACAAACACTAAACACCATCATGGTAACACACGTGAAACTGAAATAATGCAGTGAATGTTTAATTAATTTAATAACATCAGGTGTAACTCACAACCCTAATATACAAAACTGATAAGAAAAAACTAAGAAGAAACAGTTATTTCAACAAAAAACATCAAATTTGTAATGCAACGCAGGGAATTCTGGGAATGTCAATTTACGGTTATTCACTGTAAATTATACGTTGTTTTTTGTTCACTTCCAAAAACGGTATACTACCGTAAAATTAATGTCCAATACAGTTTTTCACCGTATATAGTAGGGGAATTTACCGTTAATCATTTAACAGGTTTTTACTGTAGCATTTTTACAGTCTTTTACCGTTAAATTCACGGTCATTTTTTACAGTGTATCACCTCACCTCATCGCTTCACATCTCATCTTTTGTTTTCTCTTCTCATCTTTTAGCTTCTCGTCTCGTATCTTCTCTATTTGTTTTTTCACTTCCATCTCTTCATGTCACATCTCATCTTTTATTGTCTCATCTTGTCTCGTCTCGTCTTGTATATTCTCTTCCATTTTTCTTCTCTTCTCTTGATTTGTTTCTTCATCTCTTCTATCATCTTTTCATGTTACGTCTCGTTTTTTCTCATCTTTTGTTGTCTCTTCTTGTCTCATAGCTTCTCATCTTGTATCTTTTCTTCTGTTTTGATTTGTTTCTTTACTTCTTTTCTTCTGCCATCTCTTCATGTCACCTCATCTCTTTGTCTCATCTCTTCTCGTCTCGTATTGCTCTTCTGCTTTTATTTCTTTCTTTACGTATTGTCATCTCTGTATGTCTCGTCTCATCTCATCTTGTCTCGTCTCTTCTTGTTTCATCTAGTCTCATCTCTTCTCACGTTGTTCTCATCTTCTCTTCCCTTCTCTTCTGTTTTGATTTTTCTTCTTTTTTCCCTGTCGTCTCATCCCTTCATCTCTTTTCATCTCATATCTTTTCACGTCTCATATCTTCTCTTCTGTTTTGATTTGTTTCTTCTACTTTTCTTCTCTCATCTCTTCATGTCTCATTATTTTATCATCTATAATCTCACTTCATCTCTTCAGTTCTCCTTTTGTCTCGACATAGCTCTCTTCTCATCTGTTCACGAATCATCTTTTTCCGTCTTGACTCTCATCTTGTCTGTGTTATTTCACTATTATTTATCTACTATTATAGTATTTAATAATATTTTAAATTAGCTTTAATTTTAAATGGTTGGAGTTTATTTCAATTTCGCTTTATTTTTTAATAATTTTATCAGCTTTTTTACTCTACTCTCATCTCTTATCTCTTCGGATTGCAGGACTTTAACTTTAATCTGTCAGATTTCTTTCCATCACGTTTAAGCTCATGTTCTGACCTTTGACCCGCACAAACGCCCTAGATTGTTTCTTTTAACAGCCCGTAGATCAGCTACAGCTAAAACCACCTCGTGACAGATCTAGCCGTGTATTTGTGTTCAGTGTGTTCATCAGGAGGTTCTCCATTGGCTTTATGAGTGTGTGAGGGAGCGTTTGCCTTCAGGCTGTTCTGGATCCTCGTAAAACGAACAGTGACTCAATAAAAGCCCAAATATATGAAAAATAAGCCATGATTCCAGCAGCTGCATCATCACACGTGATTCCTTCAAGAAGACCAAACCAAACACCTTCTGTTTGTCTGTTTGCACACAGCAGTTTCTCCAGACTCAAGGGTCTTAACATCTATAAACCTGTTTCTTCATGATTTTTTTTCATGGCTTCATCATTTTTTTCACATTCAGATCTGATGATGACGATGATGTCATAATGGCACAGTAATGTTGTTCTTAAGAGAGAGAACAGACTCCAAGATCATTAAACACATGAAAATTAATAATTTAGTGCAGCGGATCCACACAGGGGAAATTCAGAAATTCAGCTTTGATGTCCAGAGCGAAACCTGTGACCTGAACACGGTGAAGAGAATCAGAGCTTACAGGAAACTGAGAGAAGAGCGCTTTTTTGTTTAGAGTGTTTTGGCTGTTGCTATGCAGTTGCTAGGGTGTTCTGAGTGTTTAGGTTGTTGCTATGCAGTTGCTAGGGTGTTCTGAGTGTTTTGGCTGTAGCTAGGGAGTTGCTAGGGTGTTCTGAGTGTTTTAGGACACACAAACTTTAAGGATTATTGCTGGAGGTTTGATCAGCACTAGTGAACCGCACTAGTGAGTGGAGGTGAGATGCGGGCCGTTAGTTTTGCTGGCAGGATATCGCAGGGTTTAACCCCCTGAAACGGCCCAGAGAGCAGCACGCCTGCTCCCATCAGGGGGTAACAGAGGACGGGGGGTGACAGGGGCAGGAGGGGGTGACAGATGGTCCTGCTCGGGTGCAACACACACACACACACACACACACTCAGAGGTTAATAGGCGCTTTTTTGACTGATTTGACAAAGTTGAACACCAGCTAGTGTTGACTACACACAGAGAGACTGCACCTGCTCTCTCACACACACACACACACACATCTAGCTAAATAGTCATGTCATTGCCTTTGATTATTTTGTATAAAGGCAGTAAAAATGTTTTTTGTATTTTTAGAATAATAATGTATTTTGTTTTTTTCTTATATTTGCATATTTAATTTTTTTTCATATTTTCTCCCAAAAATGTTCAAATATTTACTTTATATGCATATTTTACCCATTTCTTTTTAATTTTCCCCATATTTCATTCCATATATTTCATAATTTTTTGCATATTATTTCCATGTATTCCATTATTTTTTTTCATATTTTTACAGATATATCTTTTAGTTTTGTTCATATTTGAGCCTATATTTTTAAAATCCTCCTCATATATTTCATGATTTTTTAAACGTATTTTCCACCATTTAATTTTCATATTTTCCCTCATATATTAAAAAATATATATTTTATAAATATATTTTTCCCCTTGTTTCCCATATACATTACATATTTTTTTGCATATTTGTCTCCACATATTTAATATTTTCCTCCATGTCTTATTTTTCTCTTAATTAATTTCATAATTGTTTTAATGAATTTTTCTAATTGAAGGCATCTCTAGATGTGCCCCCAGCAGAGAGAGCGAGAGAGTGTGTGTGTGTGTGTGTGTGTGTGTGTGTGTGTGTGTG
>NW_015506259.1:298416-300916 GCF_001515645.1 Sinocyclocheilus grahami | reverse complement strand
GATGACTTCAGCACTCGCTCTGAAACTTCCCCGGTTTAAAGTGGCCTGATGCAACTCTTAAAGTTTTTCTTAAAGGGACAGTTCACCCAAAAATGATCAATCTGTCATCATCATGTATTTCATGTTTTTTGTTCATATTTTCCTCAATATATATTTTATTATATTTTGCATATTTTCCTTATATTATGGTTTTTACGTGATATTTTATTTTCAGATTTGCCTCCATGTATTTCATGATTATTTGCATATTTTCCCCCATATACATTTATATTTTTGCATATTCCTCCCATTTCATTAATTTTATCATCCAAAAATGATAATTGTCATTATGTATTTTATTGATTTTTGCATATTTCCCCCCATATATTTCATTATTTTTTTTGGTTAATGTTTTTCCTCATATTTTTATTAATATTTCCCATAATTATTTGCGTATTTCCCCCCATATATTTTATGGTATTTTTGCATATTCCTCATAATTAATTAGTTTTGCATATACTTTTTTATTTCTCATTGATACTTAATAGACAGTTCACCCAAAGATGATCATTCTGCCATCATGATGTATTTCATTATTTTTTGTTCATATTTCACCCCACTTTTTGCATATATTCCCCATATATATTGTGATCCCCCCCTCCCCCATTAGTTCACATTTTCCTCCATATATTTAATTTTTTTTCGTATATCCCTCCATATATTTCATGATTATCTGCATATTTTCCCCCATATGTTTTCCCCCCCAATATATTTGATTATTTTTTACATATTTCTTATATATTTTATGATTTATTGTATTCTTTTTATGAATATACTAACCATTGACTCGGGGACAGTTCAGCTAATAATTAAAATGGTCATCATTTATTCTCCCTCATGTTGTTCCAAACCTGATAGACTTCTTACGTAAAACACAAAATGAGATGTTCAGCAGAATGTTCACGCTACTCTGTTCATCAATGAAAGTGAATGGAGACCGGAGCTGCTCATAAAGCATCATAAAACAACAGATCTTCTGAAGCCATACTTCAGCAGCATGAACGTTGTGCTACATTTCTCCCTTTCATGCATGTTTGGAATAAGTGAATGTGTGTTTTTTCTTTTCTTTTTCTTTTTGCCTGAACTACCCTTCAAAGAGAGCAAGAAAAAGCACCTGATCTCTCAGACAGAGAAAGCTTCTTTCTCTCTCTCTTTCTTAAATCACTTAATCGCAGAAACATCCTCAAAGAGCCATCATGGCTTTAGAGCTGATCGTCTTGCTTTTCTGTCTTCAAGGCTGTTTCCTTTGAGCGGCTCGGCCGTCTTTTGTGAATGTTAAATTGGATGAGTTTCTCTCCCTTAAACGGCCACTTACGTTCTAGTTTTAATGGAATCCGCTTGTGTGTGTGTGTGTGTGTGTGTGTGTGTGTGTGTGTGTCATATGCTTTCAGTGTGTTATGAGGTGAAGGTTTGTTTCTAATGCACCATTTTAAAAGGAGGAAAATAGACACTTTGTTCAGGCCTGAGACTAAAGACGGTGTGAGAAACTAAAGCAGACACCCAAACACTCCATCACTGCTGAAGCATGCATGTGTTTACTAGCTTAACCAGCAGGGAGCGCTAACACTGATCAAACATACAAGTGCGTTGTTTTGTACTTGGCTTTTAATTCATACTGAAAAAAATGTGAAAAGTTAGAAATTGCTAGTAAATTTCACAAAACAGTTGGCAAGTTATCTATTGAATTAAATGTACAGTTTTAAAGTAAAAAGACCGGAATGGTATTTTCTTGTAAAATGTACTCTAATAATCTTTGCTTTATTTTAGGGCTGTAGCTATCGATTATTTTAGTAATCGAGTATTCTGCCGATTATTCCATCGATTAATCGAGTAATCGGATAAGAAATCATTTTTCTTTATTAAAGAGCAATACTAAATATACAAGAGAAAATAAGACTGATCTCTTAAAATAAACAACTAATTTGTTTTCTTTTTAGAAAAATTTAAATTTTTATTGCTGAAATTGCATACATTAATAACCGTGAAAACTAAACACATTTAATGTATTTAATTGCCAAATTGCATTCAAAATGCAAATACAAATATATCAATAAAACATTTTTATAAATAAAAATACAAAAATCTATTTCACATTACTTTAAAAAAGGTAAACAGTACAAACTAAAACTAAGGCATAAATCAAAGTAATAGTAATAAAAAAAATAATAATAATACCTAAACATTGCATTTATGTCGTGCAACTTAACTTTCAAGTTTCAGCCTAACTAAAGCTCAAGCATGACGTAAGCCTTTACTGTCTTCTTGGAAGGCTTTGTGGCTTTTGTGAGAGGCAAAAATCAGTGGACAGGAAGGTAGCTCGGAACAAGAACAAGAGACCATACACAATTTTTAAACACATTTTTCTGCAACATGAAATTAGAGTTATTTGGAGAATAAACCCTCTTAAATGTCCCGATACGTACTGGTGCGTGTGTGTGTGTGTGTGTGTGTGTGTGTGTGT
>NW_015506259.1:293123-297585 GCF_001515645.1 Sinocyclocheilus grahami | reverse complement strand
GTGTGTGTGTGTGTGTGTGTGTGTGTGTGTGTCTGTTTCTGTGTAAAACTTGTTTTTGATATCCTTCATATTCTGTGTGCGGGTCAGTTCACAGAGTGATAGAAATTAATCTGTTCCAATAAGTTTAAATAGATTTTTACATTTTATGGGCATTTTTACCTTTATAAAGCCTTTTTTTTTCTAAAAGTGTGCATCGTCTTTTGAGTCAAATTCTTACATTTAATCAGTCAATTAGAATAAAAGACATTTGGGCTGTTACCAAACAAATTATATCAGTATCAAAATTCATCTTTGCAATGCAGAGGAAACACAGAAGCTGCATGGGATGAATTTCCCACACAGAGGGACATGAATGCATTTAACCTGCAGTTACAAATGCATAAATAATATTTTGTTATTTTAAACATAAAACATTGAATACTGATATTTAAAATTATTTTAAAAACGAAGAAACCGCCAGCAGGTGGCAGCAAGTCACTGTTAAGAAGTGAGTCATTGCGATTGAACTGAATCATTTAAACGGTTGATTCATTCAGGAACGAAACGGCGTCATGTTGCTCAGAGATGCAAAACAGCGCTGTGGCTGTGTTTGGAATTTTTTGTTGGCGAAATAAAGCAAAAACAGGCAATATAGTGTCTATAACATAAGTCTCATAATATTACCTTCTTGTTTATTGAACTGTTGAGTAAAATCACATTTGTAATCATGCTGATTTTAGAGCTGAAGACTGGCACTCTTCGTGTGATATTGACTAATTTTCTTTCTGTGGTTTTTGTATGCACAATGGCGTTTAGTCTTTCACAAAACATAGCTAATGTAGGGACATCATAACTAGCCACCATATTGATTTACGGTCTTAAATATGTCCAGCGCTTTTTTTTAAAGGCTGGTCCCTGTTTTTATACAGTCTATGGTCATTTGCCTCGATGATTTTTTGTATTCGAGTTACTCGAGGTATTCGACGAATCGTTTCAGCCCTACTTTATTTACAGTCAAATATTTATTTTACAATGCAGAAATCACAGCATCAGTTTTAATGTTAAATAATTGGTTTGTATCAGTTATATGCTATTTTCATGTTTAAGTTTTATAATTGATCAGCATGATTTTTTTAATTGAAAACTAAAAATTACAATTTTACATTAATATTTTAAATTGTTTTATTCAGCAAGGACACAATAAAGTAATACTTTTATTCATCAAAGATGCTTTAAATTGATCAAAAGTGACAGTAAAGACATTTATAATGTTACGAAAGATTTCTGTTTCAAATAAATGCTGTTCTTTTGAACTCTATATTCACCAAAGAATCCTGAAAAATAAAATGCATCACGGTTTGCACAAAAATATTGTGCAGCACAACTGTTTTCAACATTGATAATAATCAGAAATGTTTCTTGAGCAGCAGATCAGCATATTATACTGATTTCTGAAGATCATGTGACACTGAAGACTGGAGTAATGATGCTGAAAATACAGCTTTGATAGCAGAAATCAATTAGATTTGACAATATATTCACATAAAAAAGGGCTATTTTAAATTTTCATATTATTTCACATTTTTGTTGGATTTTTCATCAAATAAATGCAGCCTTGGTGAGCAGGAGAGACGTCTTTTAAAAACATAAAAAATTCTTGCCGTTCCCAAAATTTTGTACATGATTCTTTAGAGTGTAAATAGTCAGTTTTATAAAAGCTGGTTTGATACTGAAGGTTTTATTGACATCTGACCCCATAGGCCAGACCAGACTGAACCAGGCTACACCAGACCAGCACTGTAGTCTCTGTAATATTGACCATATCCTCAGTTTATGTCGTCTTCATATCTGCAGAGTGTTGTCTGTCTCTCTGATGCTGGAAGCCACAGTATCGATCTCACCCACAACCCACCGGCGCTTTACCTTACTGGAAGTTGTGGGGACGTCTGTCCCACCACACACACACACACACACGCATGCACACACTCACACGCGCACACTCACTCACTCACACACGCGCACACACACACACACACACACACACACACTCACTCACTCACTCACTCACACACACACACACAGACACTCTCTCACACACACACACTCATGCTGGTGTCTCCATGCAGCACGTCTAGTGTCTGGTCCTCTCTCTTCTGCACACGTTTCAGATGACACACATGCAAAAAACATCTCTGTTCAGTCACAGACGTGCCACGCTTGAGCTTTTTCAAGATGTCTTGATTAATCTATGAGAAATAATGGTTTGGTTTGGTTTTTCCTTCTTTAAATGTCATTTGTAACCCATTGAACTCATGGAATGTTGCACGTCAAAATTAAAAGTAAACATTTTTTTAAAAATGGGATTTTTTAAAAATATTTATTTAATATTATTATTATTATTGTTGGTAAAATGTAAAATATATTAAAATTTAATGAGATTTTATTTAATGTTTTCAAAAGAAGTCTTCTGCTCACTGAGGCTGCTTTTATTTGACAAAATCCAATAAAATCAGTAAAATATTCTTGAATTAAATATTTTTACAATTTAAAACAACTCTATGTGAATATATTGTAAAATGTAACTTATTTCTGTGATCAAAGTTGAATTTTCAGAATCATTACTCCAGTCTTCAGTGTCACACGATCCTTCAGAAATCATAAATTCTTATATACAAATAATTATTTACTTGTATAATAATTATTGTTAAATGTATGTAATAATTGTTCAGTCTATGTCATAAGATTAATAAGTGCTTACATAATATGATGGCAAATATAGTTTTTTTTTTTTATTAAAAAAATCTAGATTTATCTAGTTGATACGTAGTGTTTTTACCAAAATAAATTTATATTATTGATCTAAAGAAACCAATTAAAATGGCTGAAACATATATATTGTGCATTTCTAGTATTTATTTGTCTTTAATATGAGTTTTAGTGTATATATATATATATATATATATATATATATAATTATTATAATATAAACTTACATTTTAAAAAATTAAAATCGAAATATATATTTTATTATATGTATAATTGTATGAAGGATTGATCTAAAGAAACCAATTAAAATGGCTGAAACATATATATTGTGCATGTCTAGTATTTATTTGTCTTTAATATGAGTTTTAGTGTAAATTGAATAACTGCAAACATTGATATTGGATATGTTGGGATGTTTGTCTCGGTTTAACTTTGTTAATGTGAAATGTGGTCAATGTGGTGGCAAATATAGTTTTTTTTTTTTATTAAAAAAATCTAGATTTATCTAGTTGATACGTAGTGTTTTTACCAAAATAAATTTATATTATTGATCTAAAGAAACCAATTAAAATGGCTGAAACATATATATTGTGCATTTCTAGTATTTATTTGTCTTTAATATGAGTTTTAGTGTAAATTGAATAACTGCAAACATTGATATTGGATATGTTGGGATGTCTCGGTTTAACTTTGTTAATGTGAAATGTGGTCAATGTGTTTTTTTTTTTTTTTCATCAGATGTCATTTTTAACCCATTTAACGTCCACAATGTGACACATTTCTGAGTGTAACAGTATCATAATGTAGGACAGGACTTGATTTACCCATCATGATGTGTTGATTGAGTTTGGTTTGGATAATATTAGTGGTGTTTGTTGGTCGGTTTCACTAATGAAGGGGTGTGTGTGTGTGTGTGTGTGTGTGTGTGTGTGGGCCTCAATCTCTGTAATTCACGCTTGACAATGAGCCTTCGTTTTTCTTCTTTCTCCTCGTCTCTTTTTTGCTGCAATCACGTGTCTCCAATTTTTTCGGGCCTTTTGGAAGGAAGTTAAAAGTCCTGTTTACCGACAGCTTAGAGCTTAATTGACTGGAAGCCAAATAGAGAGTGTTTGTGCTATTCAGCGCCGCGGCCTATTGATAACGGCGTGTGTGAAAGCCAGCGAGCAGGAGGGCTCTTATTGAAGAGAGATGCGGTCACAATCGCTTTGTGGACTCTTTTATCATGGACACTCGAGCCCCAGTCTCAGCGGACACACACCGACCGTCTGTCGCACTATTGAACTGTCTCTCTCTCTCGATCTCTCACACACACACACACACACAGACAGGGAGAGAGTGTAAGGAAAGCACTGACTGTGAAGATGCAAAAGGAAGAAACACTTTGTGTGTTACTTCTGCTGGTATTAGAGATGCACCACAATTTTGCAGATACTGTCAATATTTAAGAAATAAATAAGGTGAATGTGCATTGTTTTTAACTCTTTATTCTGTTAAATGGCTGCTATACTGTATAATTTAACCACTAGTATCCATTTCATATATTTATATATGAACAAAATAATAAAATATATTGACACACACACATATATAATTTATATTATATTTATTATTTATAATTGTATTTAATTAAATTATTGCATATATATATATATATATATATATATATATATATATATATATATATATATGTATATATATATATATATATATATATATA
>NW_015506259.1:280940-291845 GCF_001515645.1 Sinocyclocheilus grahami | reverse complement strand
CGAAATATCGAAATATATATTTTATTATATGTATAATTGTATGAAGGCGTGTATATAATGCATCTAATATTCTAAATTATTATTATTTTATTTTGTTATTATTAGTATCATTACATTATTATTCATCTTAAACAAATACAGGTAACTTACAAAATTAAAGTTCTTTGAAAGTATGTTTTTTTTAAATATATTAAAAGTCTGTAGTGCTCGTCATGACACACAGCAGCCATATATATATATACATTTTTCACGTAGGGCCAGGTAGGTTTGGACAGTTTTTTAACCTTAATAAATGAAATCATCATTTAAAAACTGCATTTTGTATTTACTTGCATTATCTTTGTGTAATATTAAAATTTGTTTGATGATCTGAATCTTTTATGTGTGACAAATATGCAAAAAATAAAAAAATCAGGAAGGGTGCAAACACCTTTTCACGGCACTGTGTATATACATATATAAGTATAACTGATATAGGCTTATATTTGATTTATTTTTTCCTTTTTATTCGAAATATTCCCAAACGTGTTAACTATATCATGAAATATCTTGATTCTCAAATATGTGTAAGTAGATGCATTTTGCACCTTTTATGTTAGTTGATCTATAATGGGCGATGGGCAAAGTAGCCTAGTGTAATCTATTAACTACGCATAAAAACCCGTCCTTTTACTTAAGTACCAGATATGAGTGTCATGCCATAAAATATTTTTAATACGGCTGACTCATTGTGCAGAAAGCGTTATCAAAGAACATTTTAAGCACTCTCAAAAACTCTCGTTATAATCACTGAAGCTGTTTACACTGTGAAATAAGTATCCTACTTACATCGTCTGTACATCTGCACTTCGTTGTTTCTGATGAGAGAATCATCAGAGAGCAGAATTCCTTCAGCGAACGCGTGCATTGAACAAAACATTTCCGCGATGATTCATCTGAACGCCTCTGATTGGTCATTGCATTCATAAGCTCAACAGAATCGCGTGTGATTGGTTACAATATGCAGCTGCAAAACTAACTCAGCGCCAGCCAAAGTGCGAGCGCAGATTTTAATTTAGCAGCCGATGCTGTGCCGCACTGCACAACGCCACTGATTGTATAAAATATAAAAAATATTATTCTGCTATTTTTGTCTTTTGGAAACTGCATTCAAAATCTCAGGCTCAAAAATCGGAGGGGGCACGTGCCTCACTTTGAATGGGCATGACGCCTCTGATGACACACAATACAGGGAGCAGCTTTTCCCTCACCGTTGTGCTGCTTTTGCAAGGTTCTGTGAAAAAGTTTAAGCTTTTATTTGATTATTTTTTGTATGCATGCATGCATGTGTGTGTGTGTGTGTGTTTGTTTGTTTGTGCGCGAGTGTGTGTGTGGTTGTAAGGTTGTAATCTGCTCTGTATTCTCGGTTGTTCTCTCGCTGTAGTTGATTAGGAATCTCCAGATATGAGCTTTGGATCATGTGTGTGTATGTTTTAAAGTATCGAAATGGGTTTAACCTTCAGAAGCGAGGGCTGGAGAAGGTCACGTCCTCTTCCTCCTCACTAATAAATTGCGTTTGCACTCGCTGGACGCTTCACAAGACCTTCAGACTCTTCTGACTCTGACCCCTTTATGTTTTCTAACTGATGAGACTTACTGCTTTCCTAAAATGGGCAATCAAGTCTCCCAAAATCTCATGGGCTTAGATTGACCAAGGCAACCACCCAGGATACCTTAGCAACCACTCGAAGTACCCTAGCAACTTATAAAGTTATACAGCAAATTATACAGTTATATTATAAAAAAAAAAATTAATGGATTTGAAAATTACCTTTCATGCAGCATGTAACCGCTCTAAGTGAATAAAAACATTCTGCAAAGTTTTAAATCTGAAAGTGCACTGTGTATAGTTATTGTCTCTCAAAAGAAAGAGTCGACTCTGAATCATTGAAACAAGTCGTTTTTAAAACGAATCCCAAGCCCTTTCATGTTGAAGTCAACATGAAACATTAGCATATTGCCCGCCCACTTGTTGGTCTGAATGAAAATGCAAATTCATTCTTTGCCACTAGGTGCCGCTTTTGGAGGTAAAATAGTGGTTTCCCCAGTAATGCTGTACACAAAGCAGCACTGTGCTCACAAACGCTGCTTTATCAGGCATTACAGGCGAGATGAAATTAAAATGAGACCAATCGGACGCATCACCGCAGATTAGCGTCACGCAAAGGAGAGGTTTGGAAAAATTAATCGTTGGGCGAATCGTTTGGGAGTCGTTGAGCAAGTAAGGTAAAAATAAATGCATATTATAAGACAATGAAAGTGTTTTTTGACCTTGCATGCATGTCAACATGTTGTTGGGGACTCCCAAAACCAAAATATGAACCTTTCATTACCCATAATAGGGGCACTTTAATAAATATACTGGTATAAATAACTATGAAGCATTTATTATTTCATTAAACAATAAATTTATACTTTAAAATATTTAACAAAATATATTTATTTAAATTTAAATTTTAGTATAATAATATAATTGTGTTATATTAAAAAAATGAAATATTTTATATTGTACAGTTGTAATATTTTAAATATATAAATGTATCGCGCTGGTATATGTAACTATGAAGTAATTATTTCATTAAACAGTAAATTTATATCTTTTTAAAAATTATATAATTATATCATAATAAAATAATGATGTATGATGTAATCACAAAATTATATATATTATT
The DNA here is from genome assembly GCF_001515645.1 of Sinocyclocheilus grahami. NCBI lineage: Eukaryota > Metazoa > Chordata > Actinopteri > Cypriniformes > Cyprinidae > Sinocyclocheilus > Sinocyclocheilus grahami. The sequence goes on along the minus strand of NW_015506259.1, from coordinate 289,134 downwards.
ATTATAATAATTGTATTTTATATTATACAGTTAAACATTTTAATATATAAATATATTGCATTGGTATAAGAAACTATGATAACTATAAATAATAAATAGCTATAGTAATTATTTCATTAAGCAGTAAATTCATATTTTAAAATAATATAATTATATAATAATAAAACAACCTAACAACCGCCTAGCAATGCCCTAGCAATAGATTCTCAGTCAGGAAAACAGAAGACCAAAACGGAATTGACAAAATAGAGCATTTGCAACACCCATAACACCCTAGCAACTGCCTAGCAACACCTTAGCAACCACCCAGAGTACCCTAGCAACCACCTAGAATCCTAGGGACAAATAGATTCTTGGTCAGGAATACAGAAAGACTGAAGCTGAATTTACAAAACGGAGCATTTGCACCTAGCAACACCCATTAAACCCAAGCAACTGCCTAGCAACACCTTAGCAACCACCCAGACTGCCCTAGCAACCACCTAGAAGTGATCCTTCATCTTTAGCTTTAAGACTCCTCGGGATGAATAGATTCTCGGTCAGGAATACAGAAAGACCAAAACTGAGCATTTGCACCTAGCAACACCCGTAACACACTAGCAACCGCTTAGCAACCACCCAGGATATCCTAGCAACCACTCAAAATACCCTAGCAACCAGGAATCAGGTCAGGAATACAGAAAGACCAAAACTAAATTGACAAAACCTAGCATTTGCACCACCCATAAAACCCTAGCAACTGCCTAGCAGCACCTTAGCAACCACCCAGACTGCCCTAGCAACCACCTAGAAGTGCTCCTTCATCTTTAGTTTTAAGAGTCCTCGGGATGAATAGATTTTTGGTTAGGAATACAGAAAGACCAAAACTGAGTATTTGCACCTAGCAACCACCCAGAGTACCCTATCAACTGCCTAGTAACCACCTAGAAGTAAATTCTGCTCCACGTCCTTCTTTTTCTGTTTTAAGACTCCTCGGGACAAACAGATTCCCAGTCAGGAATACAGAACGACTGAACCTGAATCGACAAAACAGAGCCTTTGCTTTTGTTTGGGCGTAAAGCGCAGAGCAAAAACAGCATTTATTTCCTAGCATGGGATTTCTTGCTCCTGCATTGTAGGGCAGCAGAGATCAATCCTTTCCCACAATCCCCTGCTATCAAATGTTACCTGCCTGCGTATCGGTGATCAATGGGCCGGCGGAGCAGGCAGTGCATCATGGGAGCTGATAATCCATGATGTCGGAGCGGCTGGCGCAGGAACGCCGGAGCGAGTCGCAGCGCATGATGCTATTGATCCGTTTCCCAGCGTGAAGGAGCGTCTGCTGCATCTTTCTCATTGTTCTCCATCTCCCTCTCTCCGTCTAATTGATGCTTTCTCCTCTTTGATAATTTTATTATCTGTCCGCCCCGATACGGCCGTTTTTCAGATGGAAATACGCGGAGGAACGGCGCAGTCATCCGGCCTTTTTAGCTGATTTTGCAATGACATTACGATAGATCGGCCGGTATTAAAGATACGCTGTCGATACTGTTCATAAATCAATAACCAGAGACGGCGTAATCCATCCCGAAGACGTTTGTTCTGTCGCTTATTGCATCCGACGTGAAATATTACAAAACGGCTGATCGTCAGAGCCATTTTCTCCTATTATAATGGCAGGAGTCACAATGATGGCAGTATGTGCTCAGTAATGTTATTGTGAAAACAGCCCGACTTATAAACACTGACAGATGACAATAATCATGCGATTGGATTAAATGCACCAGAAAAAGCTATAAAAACATCAAGCAAAATAAAGAAATAATAGTTTATAATAGTTATTTAATGTTAGTTTTAGTCAACCATAATAACCGTGCATTAGAGTGATGTTAATGAAGATCAATTCTGCAGATACTGATGCTTGTTTTTCATTAATTTTCACACATTTATAAGTGAATAGATACTTTTGAAGCAGGTGTATTTTAAACTATCTTCTGTTATGAACAAAACTTGCTTATTATAATATATATATCTCAGTATATAAAAGTGATATTACTGTTTATTCTTTACATGTATACAATTATATAATGGAATTATTTATTTTAGTAGTTATTAACAAAAAAAACTAAATTTATGCTTTAATATTATATTATAATTGTATTATAATAAATAATTGTATTATTTTACATTAAAATGTAATATATAATGCAATACATTAAAAATGAATGTATTGTACTGGTACAATGAAGTACTCATTTATTTAATTTAACCGTAAATGTATGTATTTATATATTTGTATTTAGAATTATTTTATTTTATATTAAAATAACATAAATGAATAAATAAAATATAGTAATAATATATAATATATAATACATTAAAATTTAATAAATGAAAGTAATAATATAAATTAATTATTTCAGAATTCAATCAAAACCTTTTTTATATTTTAAAATTATATAATAAAAATAAGTGTTTATTATTACATGATTGTAAAATAATGTATTTGTTTTATAATAATTGTAGCTTATGTTATATTACTATATTTTAAAATAGAAATATATTGTTCTGGTATAAGTAACTATAAAATAATCAGTAAATTAACATTTTTAAATAATATAATTAAATAAAAATAAAAATTTATGAAATGGTTATAAATAGTTATTATAATATAATATTAAAAATTTAATTTAAGATGTTTTAATATAATTTTATTTCTGAGTTATTTTTAAAATACTTGACCTTTTCCTATTTTTATTCTTTTATTTGTCAACTGTGTGTACTGCTTTGAAGGGTGTACAGTTGTGATTTATGTGTGTGTGCTTTAGTTACGTCTTTGTGTGTGTGTGTGTGTTACTATATTTTAAAATAGAAATATATTGTTCTGGTATAAGTAACTATAAAATAATCAGTAAATTAACATTTTTAAATAATATAATTAAATAAAAATAAAAATTTATGAAATGGTTATAAATAGTTATTATAATATAATATTAAAAATTTAATTTAAGATGTTTTAATATAATTTTATTTCTGAGTTATTTTTAAAATACTTGACCTTTTCCTATTTTTATTCTTTTATTTGTCAACTGTGTGTACTGCTTTGAAGGGTGTACAGTTGTGAATTATGTGTGTGTGCTTTAGTTACGTCTTTGTGTGTGTGTGTGTGTGTGTGTGTGTGTGTGTGTGTGTGTGTGTGTATTGTGTTGAGCGTCTGCTGTGTTCCTCATCACAGTTTGATTTGGTTTCACCTTGAATGCAGCACCGCGGTATTGATTCAGCTGATCTCTCACACACACACACACACACACACACACACACACACACACAGATCGACAGCGGCCATGTTAGGCACCTGCAGGATGGAAAGGCCGTTTCTTTCATATTGCTTTCACAATATATGGCCTCTGAATACAGTCACAGCAGTATTTTTAATGCTCAAATGTCACAGTATGACATATAAAATATTAAAGTGTGTTATTTATTGTAAAGAAAGACGCATAAACACACTTTACAAACAAAAGATATGAAGTTTGAGGTTTGAAATATACTTGAGAAAAATCATTAAGAAAAAAGACCAGTGTTATTTAAGTATCATTAAGATACTATTATAATGTATTATTTTGAATCAGTTTTTATTTTTATATTTTCGGTTTTCATTTTAATTCTAGTTAAAGTTTTAGTAATTCTGTTGTCATATATATATATATATATATATATAAGCAATATCACATGAGTAGACGTGAGATATGGCTGTATATCGGCATGGCTGTAATTCGGCCGTAGGTAATCATAGCGTGCCGATATACAGCCATATCATGCAATCATACAACAGTTTGACGGCATGAGTGTGTAAATACATAAAGAAAATTACAATAGAGTGTCTTTAAAAGCCCTCTTTTGTGCAAACTACTTCCTTCTGCCACGGATTCAAATCAAAGTTTGACAGTTTAACGGCTGAGCCCAAGCCTCCCTTACTAATTCCAAAACATCACTTTAGAACTAGTAACGAAGGAACGTTGAGTTGCTTCATTAAAAGCTTATTGTATTACTGCAGTAAAAGCTCGCTGTATTATGTAGAGTATTATGAGAGAGAGATGGACTGAGCGAGTGTTATTACCTGCATCTGATACAGCATTCATTCTTCAGATCGGTCTCGTATTAACAATAAACATTAGTTTGAATGTCGGATGAGGAAAGCGATATCTTTATCATAACATTAATATCCTTTCATTTGTTAAGGGGGATTTTGCTGCTCGGTGCATTTGTTCGCTGCATCAAGCAGGGATGTGATTTTTCGGATTTCCGTATTTTCCAACCTCCGAGGGACGACCCATGTGGTTCGCGTAGATCCGTGGGGGGGTTGGTTACTGCATGATGATTGAAATCGCGCAAATGGCCTTAAGCTATTACCCAAATAAACTGTGAAAAGATTTTCTCGAGGCGGCATCTGCAGGACAGTTCAAAGCGTTCATAAATATTATTAAAAGCGCCAAACGAGAGTAGAATCAGCGCTGAAACGTGTTACTCGACCCGGTGACTTTCTATGAATGGTGGTGAGAATTTGAGATTGCTAGTGCTGTCATAAAATTTGCAACGGTTGTGATGTAATTATATAATAGGCTGTACATGTCTGCTGTTACAGTACTGTTTTTAGTTTTGATTCACTCCTAGCTGAGCTTGGTTTGAGCCGCTTTAATTTTTGCATTTGGGAACGCAACATTCATCATTATAAACATTTATAAATCTGTTGTTTACAAAGAGAAGTTTCAGAGTCACATGATCCTTCAGAAATCAATATGCTGATTTGCTGCTCAAGAAACATTTCTGATTATTATCAATGCTGAAAACAGTTTTGCTGCTTAATACTTTTGTGGAAACAATGAGACCACTCAAACATTTGTATAAGATTTTAAAAAAGTGAGAGAAATTAATAATTGTATTCATCATTCATGAAAGTGATAAAAAGTGAGTAAAGACATTTAAAATTATTTCTATTTAATAAATGCATTAACAAATTTGATTAATATATTTGATCAATGCAAATAAATACTGTTCATTAAACTTTATATTTATCAAAAAAATCCTGAAAAATAAAGTGTATCACCATTTCCACACAAAATATTAAGCAGCAAAATTGTTTTCAACATTAATAATAATCAGAAATGTTTCTTGAGAGTCAAATAAATTGTAATGATTTCTAAAAAAAAATAGAAATTTCTGCTTTGCATCACAGGAATAACATTACATTTTATAATATATTAAAATTTAAAACTTTTTTTAAAATTTGTAATATTTCACAATATTGGTTTTTTTTGTTGTTTTTTTTTACTTTATTTTGATCAAATAAATTCAGCCTTGATACGCAGAAGATATTTATTTCAAAATCATTAATAATTGTAATGCTTTTGGCAGGTACTTTAATAATAATAACAATTCTATATACTTTACTATAATATATTATAGTACTTTATTATAATATATTGTATTATATTGTTATCATGATTATTAAATGCTGCTTTTTATTTTTTACAGGACAATAGTATGTTTTATTACAATATAAGATATAATTGAATGTGCTAAAAAATATATTTTTAATAATAAGTGCTGGGGGCGTGACTTGGGGCGTGGTCAGATTGAATCATTTATTGAATAATAATATTTAATAAACTATAACAACAACAGCCTTCAAAAAAGTTGCTTGGCAATTCAGTCATAAGTACAAAGGCAGCGCTCTGATATACAACATTGAATTTACATAAACATGAGATTTTGCCAAAACTATCTTCTCTGGAACAAATAATAGATTAATGAGATCAAAGACTGCTCGTTAGATTTACCCAAAACAAATTACAGCTCATGTGTAACCTCTACAGAGACATCAGAGCCAGCGGTAAATTCCAGAAGATGTGGCTGAGGTGAGGCGCTCTCGGGCGGCTTCATGAGCGCAGAACATCTGGAGCTCACATGTTCGAAGATGTCAACTCAAACTCAGGTATTTATCTAACAAATGCTTGGTAACCACAGCAGTGGTGGAAAAAGTACACACATCAAGCACTTGAGTAAAAGTAGCGATATCCTAATAACATATTAGTAAAAGTATTAAGTAGAATATAGCCTAGTATATAAAAATAAAAATAAAAAATTTAAAAAGTAAAACTTAAATGTGTGATGGAATTTACATTATAAAAACAGATGTTAAATAGGGCGAAAAACATTTTAAGAAACTATGCATCTATGCAATGCTATGCAAACATATAACTAGTATGTGCTACAGCAGTGGGAAAGAAGCATATTCATTAATTTGCGTCATTTTAAGGATGTGTTCAGTTTTTAAATAAAACCTAAACCGTTCAGACATGTCCACATTCAAGCATTTTTATACAGTGGGCTTAAACAGCTCACCCATTTACACCAGATTACTGACAGTTGTAAGCTAAAATTAATAATTTTATTCATCATGCATGAAAGTGATCAAAAGTGAGTGAAGACATTTAAAATGATTTCTATTTAATAAATGCATTAACAAATGTAATTAATGTTTTTGATAAATGCAAATAAATGCTGTTCATTAAACTTTATATTTCTCAAACAAATCCTGGAAAATAGTGTATCACCATTTCCACACAAAATTGTTTTCAACATTGATAATAATCAGAAATGTTTCTTGAGAGTCAAATAAATTGTAATGATTTCTAAAAAAAAATAGAAATTTCTGCTTTGCATCACAGGAATAACATTACATTTTATAATATATTAAAATTTAAAACTTTTTTTAAAATTTGTAATATTTCACAATATTGGTTTTTTTTGTTGTTTTTTTTTACTTTATTTTGATCAAATAAATTCAGCCTTGATACGCAGAAGATATTTATCTCAAAATCATTAATAATTGTAATGCTTTTGGCAGGTACTTTAATAATAATAACAATTCTATATACTTTACTATAATATATTATAGTACTTTATTATAATATATTGTATTATATTGTTATCATGATTATTAAATGCTGCTTTTTATTTTTTACAGGACAATAGTATGTTTTATTACAATATAAGATATAATTGAATGTGCTAAAAAATATATTTTTAATAATAAGTGCTGGGGGCGTGACTTGGGGCGTGGTCAGATTGAATAATTTATTGAATAATAATATTTAATAAACTATAACAACAACAGCCTTCAAAAAAGTTGCTTGGCAATTCAGTCATAAGTACAAAGGCAGCGCTCTGATATACAACATTGAATTTACATAAACATGAGATTTTGCCAAAACTATCTTCTCTGGAACAAATAATAGATTAATGAGATCAAAGACTGCTCGTTAGATTTACCCAAAACAAATTACAGCTCATGTGTAACCTCTACAGAGACATCAGAGCCAGCGGTAAATTCCAGAAGATGTGGCTGAGGTGAGGCGCTCTCGGGCGGCTTCATGAGCGCAGAACATCTGGAGCTCACATGTTCGAAGATGTCAACTCAAACTTTCAAATAGACGTTATCTTTATTAACAATCTGCATATTTGAACTAAAAACAAGTACATTCTTGCCTGAAAACCTCTTAAAACTGCATTCCGTGACACAAAAACAGTAATATTTATAAAATGATACTGGATTTGGGCATCCGCCATGACACTCGCTGTAAGAAGTGTACCGCAAGCGGAGTGATACAATTACATCGCACTCTTATCAGCCAATCAGATTCGAGCACCAGAAAGAACTATTGTATATGTAAGGGATCATGCACGGCTTGCTGTGCATTAAATGATTTTTTATTCACGACGTGGAGGCCGGTTGCTAGCCATGCATTATCCCGCTTATACCTTCCGCTTATACTATACCGCTTATACTTTGTGGAGGCAACCACCTGGTTCTTGGCCTCCACGTCGTGCATTTAAAATACTTTAATGCACGGTAAACCGTTGATTATCCCTTACATATACATTATATAGAATTTATATTATATAGTTTTAATGTTAGTTTTAGTAAACCATAATAACCCTGCATTAGAGTGATGTTAATGAAGATAAATTCTGCAGATACTGATGCTTGTTTTTCATTAATTTTCACACATTTATAAGTGAATAGATACTTTTGAAGCCGGTGTGTGTGTGTGTGCGTGTGTTTGTGTGTGAGTGTGTGTGTGCGTGAGTGTGTGTGTGCGTGAGTGTGTGTGTGTGCGTGAGTGTGTGTGTGTGTGTGTGTGTGTGTGTG
>NW_015506259.1:274217-280558 GCF_001515645.1 Sinocyclocheilus grahami | reverse complement strand
TGTGTGTGTGTGTGTGTGCGTGAGTGTGTGTGTGTGTGTGTGTGTGTGTGTGTGTGTGTGTGTGTGTGTGTGTGTGTGTGTGTGTGTGCGGGAGTGTGTTTGTGTGTGTGTGCAGGAGTGCGTGTAGTATTCAGTATTCACTGTAATATTAATAGCAGCAGCAATTCTTCATATAGAAACTCACAGAAATGTTGTTCTGCTCCTCTGAGGATGATCAATATTTCAGTGTTTGTTTTGTTGTCGTAGCTTTGATTTTTTCTTTAATATTGCAGGTAAGAAGCGCACAGATACTGATTAAACAAAGATGATCGTATCACATCAGATTTCATACACACAACCTGAACAGACTCTGTGTGTGTTTCTAATAACTGAAGCATGGAAATGCACTTATGCTGTGTTTGTGAGTGATTTCTGTTGGCAGTGAAACTATGAAACCTCACAGTTTACTGTCACTTATTTCTATTGTCACGTTTCATTTGCTTTGATGGCGGTGACAATTTCTTTTGCTGCAACACTTCTTCACTGCATTGTATGATTACACCAGTAAATATAGAGAATACTTGTAAAATCATAACATTTTAATTAAATAAACTTACAGGATTTGAGCAAAGAGCAAAGTATTGTAATTAAATGCACAGAGTGAAATAAAATAGACAAAATCACACAAGATTTAGTAATTAAGCAGATATTTTTGTGTTTATAAAAAAAGCTTTAAATAAAAATTATTTAATGCTTGGTTTATGTTTCTTATATTTACTTTTTTCAATATTGCAGTACTAACTTATGTCTATAAAACATGATTTACCCAGTTTTAATGGTCATAAGTCATTAAAGTCATAAGATTTTTTTTTATCAGAACAAACTTTGAAGTACTTACTTTGTTAGAAGGACCCATATAGACCTTTACGATTTTTAATTACAAGTGCATTTAAAAAAATGTTTTTTCTAGATTGAATTTTATAAAATGTCTGTATTTGTTGAATTGTTTGTTGAATGTTGAATCTGCCATGTACTAGTGAATGATATGGCAATACTTTTAAATACAAATGTAAATGGATTTTTAATGGATTCTGCTATGAAGTAATTAATTATTTAAAATCAATTTATATTAAAAATATAAAATAATATATATTTTAATTATAAAATAAGGTTAGTATATTATATTAAATTGTATATATGGGTTGTTTTTACATAATAATTATATAATAACATAATATAAGTATTTATTATATACAATATAATTGTATAATATTAAAATATATTTAAAATAAAATAGTATTTTGTATAATTTAAAATACATTTTAGAGCTGGGTTGTTTTTATTTTAAGAGATTTTTAAAATGCTTTACCTTTAGCTTTGTCTTATTTTATTTATATGTATTGTATTAAATATTGAACTTGCCATTAAAAACAAATGTATTTTTTAACAGTTTCTGAAATGAAACAGTTATTTATTTCAGTAAGGTAAATTTATATTTACAAACATTTTAAATTATAAAATAATATAAGCATATATTATAATATAAAATAATAAAACGATATTTTAAAACATTATGTAATTTAAATTAATTTTATTTATAAATTTTTGTAGTCAGTGTAAGTTAGTAGGTGAATGTCTCTATGATCATGATGTGAAGGTTGTGAGAACTGCTGGTTTGTTTCTGAGTGCTGCTGTGTCCTGAGAGGTCAGAGGTCAGCTGAGAACCAATCAGACGAGGCCGGGGTCAAATTGAATCAGCAGAGATGTGGCCTCTCGTGCTCAGAGCACAAAACATTAATGAAGCCAATCAGGTTAGGCCTTGTAGTGTGAGGCCGGAAGAAATGAAATAATATGATTTCTTTAGAAATAATCAGACAGAAATGAAGACAAAATCTGCTCTGAGTTCTATATAATAACAATAAGAGAAACTTGTGATTGTCCTTTGTCTGAGTGCTGTTATTTATTACTTATTTGTTTATAATATGAAATGAATGGCTAACACTTGATTTTACAGTCTGTGTGGCACTTTACATGTTACTATTATTCATTATCATTTTAATAGCAGTTACAAGCAGCTCCACGAATGCAAAAGGAACAGAAAACACAGATTAATTTATCAAATATGTGTCCCTGGAGCACAAAAGCAGTCATAAGCAGCACAGGTATATTTGTAGCAATAGCCAACAATACATTGTATGGGTCAAAATTATTGATTTTTCTTTTATGCCAAAAATCATTAGGATATTAAGTAAAGATCGTGTTCCATGAAGATATTTAGTAAATTTCCTACTGTAAATATATCAGAACTTAATTTTTGATTAGTAATATGCATTGCTAAGAACTTCATTTGAACAACTTTAAAGATGATTTTCTCAATAATTAGATTTTTTTGCACCCTCAGATTCCAGATGTTCAAATAGTTGTATCTCGACCAAATATTGTCCTATCCTAACAAACCATACATTAATTGAAAGCTTATTTATTAATTGATGATTTTGAAAAATTTACCCTTAAAGACCAGGTCCAGGGTCACATATTAGTTTATTGGTTTATTGTAAAGGAACAGAAAACACAGATTAATATATCAAATATTGGTTTATTACTGTAATTATCGATTATATTTGTGTGTACATCAGGGCTTTAACAGGATGGATGCATTTCTTATACCTTACAGTGTTAGACGTAGTTTCTGACAAAATTATTACTGCATTTTTATTACAAATTTTTAATGAAAACATTATTTTTCACAAAATATGAATTAAATAAACAAAAATAAATCCATATAATGCGTAATAAAATTTTAGCAAATAAAGAGAAAGCATCTTAAGTAATTCTTGTAAGATCCTTAAAAATAATGTAATTACTTAAAATATATATAATTGATATATTTTTATGACTGTATTGCTGTTATAGAATCAAACAAACATTCATCCAAATGATATTAGAGCCATTTTTAATGTGTTAATTGACATTAGTGCAGATTAAAATAGATAAGCATTTATCCATTGTGAGCAGTAATATCTGTGCTCTACATCATCATACGTCTCTGTATTGTGGCCTCAGGCGTGTGTGTGTGTGTGTGTGTGTGTGTGTGTGTGTGTGTGTGTGTGTGTGAGAGAGACTAATTGCGTGTCCCGTGTTGAAGGGGCTCCTGCGGCACACACACGTTTGGTAACAAAAGAAGCCCATCAACCGCACCCCACACTTCCGCAAGCAAACACCCCTCCAGCTCTCTTTATGCCTCTGTGTGTGTGTGTGTGTGTGTGTGTGTGTGTGTGTGTGCAGCACGTGTCCCTCCAGCACAAGGCCCTGACCATGACCCTAACACACACACACACACACACTCCATTCAGAGCGCTGTCTGGACACTGAGCACAAAGCCGAAGCTCCACGAGCGCCGCAGCGTTAATTCAGACGAGTCGTTGGTGTTTTATGGGCAGGTGTCTCACATTCACAACAAATTCATCTGACCAGAACAAAACAACATGTGAAATATTACTTTCATTTCCTAAAAAAGGATTTATTTTCATATTAATTATTTTATTTTATTTTGCTTCATTATTTTTAAGGATTTATTTATAAGTCTAACTTGTTATTATTATTATTTATTATTATTATTATTATTATTAAGGATTTACTTAAATGGATAAGAATTGCTTATATGATTTATTTTATTTTATTTTATTTGTATATTCTGAAAAGGGATTTATTATTTTATTTTACATATTTTTAAAGATTTACTTGATTACTAGAATTTACTTTTATTTATAAGAATTACTTAATATCGTTGTTGTTGTTATTGTTTTTAGTATTTATAAGTTTTGCTCATGGTGATTTATTTTACTTTTTTATGTTTAAAGATTTACATATATTTTTTAAAATTCCTTATGGATTCATTTAGTTTTTATCTTTTGTTATACCTCTTTACATTTCAGTTGAACATTTTCAGAAATAAGTGACTACAGAAATGAACTGTGAATGTTGTTTTATGTTCTTTAAGTGACTCTGTGTGTCTGTCTGTAGGCTGTCTGTCGAACCTGCCGCCGAACGCGAAGATCTGTAACTCGTACGAGGAGCGGAGGAAGCAGGCGACGGCCATCGTTCTGCTGGGAGTGATCGGAGCCGAGTTCGGTGCAGAGATTGAACCTCCCAAACTACCTTCCCGCGCTCGCACCAGCACTCAGGCTCCCGACGGATTCGGTCTGACCACTGGAGGATCCAACTACTCGCTGGCCCGACACACCTGTGAGTACACAAACACACACACCTCTGAGTACACAAACACATATACACACACACACACACACACACACACACACACACACACCTGTGAGTACACAAACACATACACACACACACACACACCTGTGAGTACACACACACGCACACACACCTGAGTACACACACACAAACACACACACCTGATCATTCCCAAGAATCATTATGAATGAAATACAGTAATCTAGTCTCTTCACTCTCAAACTACTTGTGTATATACAGTGGTGGCTAAAATTATTAGAACACTAGTATTTTCAGCAGCTAAAAGATGGTTTTAAGTCAGTTATTCTTATCTTATCTGTCTCTTTCTTATTATATTTTGCTTATCTTATTATATTCTTATCTTTCTTATTATCTTTTGCTGTACGGTGTCAATAGGAAATATCAGTTTGCATTTCCAAACATTCATTTTGCTATTAATTGTAATAATCCAGTGAGATTTGTGTCTGACAGCAGCCAGTGCTGCACACAGAGCTCTGATCTGATCATCATCAGTCTGTCTGGAGTGACATGAAGAAACAGAACACACTGAGACAGACTCAATCCAGAAGAAAATACTAGTGTTCTAATCATTTTGGCCACCACCAAATATAATTATTTATTTGTATTTATTTTTTACATTTTCTTTTTGTTTTGCGTGTGTGTGTGTGTGTGTGTGTGTATATGCATTAGTACCACTGAGATACTATTGTGGTTTCATTAATAATCAATATTTTTAATTAGTGTAGTGAAAACATTTTTAGTTTTATTTTAACTTGAAGTTTTAGTGTGTTTGTGATTTATATTAGTTTATTTTTTAAATATATAGTTTTATATACTGTAGTTCTGTATAGTTTTTATTATGTTTCTATTTCAGTTTTATTTTTAGTTATTTTAGTACATCAAGTTAAGCTCAAATGAAAATGAGAAATGTTGCTTTGGCAACTAGCTAAAATAAAATATAAAATTAAACTTATTTCAGTTAATGTTTCTTTTTTCATTTAACTTTTTTTGTATGGTTTTTGTTTTAGTTCACAGTAATAACCTTATATATAATTTATATATTAATACTTTAAATTATATACTCTGTATAAAAATGTCACATTATAATATTGGCATTCTTATTTGTTAAAAAAAGTATTTTAAAAGTGTTTTAGTGCAATCCTTTGTTTTCATTCTTTTGCAAACTTGTTTTTGTTTTTATTTAAATTTTTTACTGCTGATTTTTCATTTTAATTTTTTCATTTTTTATTATCAGTAAAAATCTTTGTTACATGAATTTAGTGTGCAGCTGATTTTTATAGTGCATTCTGGGAAGCAAACGGTTCAGTGCACTGGAATATTGTCCAAATGCATTTCATTAGTATGAGTATTATGCTATAGGCACTGTGCGTGTGTGCTTGTGCTTGTGTGTGTGTGAGTGTGTGTGTGTGCGTGTGTGCTTGTGCTTGTGCTTGTGTGTGTGTGTGTGTGTGTGTGTGTGTGTGTGTGTGTGAGTGAGTGTGCACGTTTTTGTGACATATGAGGACACAAATTTTAATAATGACATGGGTATGACATAGGTATTACAAGGAGGTGACTTATGAGGACATTACCCCATGTCCCCACTTTTCAAAACGCTTATAAATCACACAGAGTGAGTTTTTTTGAGGAAGTAAAAATGCAGAAAGTTTCCTGTAGGGGGTAGGTGTAGGGTTGGTGTAGGGCAATAGCATATACAGTTTGTACAGTAGAAAAACCATTACGCCTATGGAATGTCCCACAATTCACAAAAACAAACGTGTGTGTGTGTGTGTGATAGACTCTTTCAATTAGTCTGTACCCAGGGGCAGTAGACAGCTCGTAACGTCCCTCTGTGTTGTGTGTGTGTGTGTGTGTTATTGTATGTATTGTTTGTAATGTGAATGTCTCGAGGGTTTTGAGGAGCAATTAGACAGTTGCACATTTTAACGTATTGAGCTGTTTTCCAACACTTCAGATGTTTTTGCACAGCATCGAATGATCTGATATTAAGATTTCAATACTAGATACTAATATCAGTAATTTTTTTTCATACACTTCATTAAACTCAGTAAACATTATAGTGTGTGTATATATATATATAT
>NW_015506259.1:261706-274177 GCF_001515645.1 Sinocyclocheilus grahami | reverse complement strand
TAACCCTATATATATATATATATATATATATATATATATATATATAATTTATAAATTAGTATATTTTAAACTCAGCATATCAAATATCACATATAATAATGGCAATCTTATTGGTTATTGACCATAATTGCCAGTAAATCAATATCCACCAGTATCTGTTGGTAAATGCAATACAGAATATTGCATATTTTACAAGCACAGTTTTACAATCATTACTAAGTGTTGCAGTATTGTAAAAGTGAACACAAACCTTATATAGTATAGTAAGCGAGAAGCGAGCTCAGCGCTGCAGTGACAGGTAAATCCAGTGTGCTGAAGGCATTCCCTGTTTAGACACCCTTTGTTTCTCTCTCTATCTCTCCATCTGCCGCCTCTCTTTCCAGCTCAACTCCATTGATTTTAACTTCACTTTCGATTTGACCGCAGCAGAGGCCAGAGACAGACAGACAGAGAGAAGGAAAGACAGACAGACATATAGACAGGCGGACAGAGAGAGAGGCACACAGACAGACACAAACAGACAAAGACAGACAGACAGATGGAAACACAGACAGACAGAGAGACAAAAACAGATGGACAGACAGATGAGCAGAAAGACAGACACACAGATTGACAGACTCACGGACAGACAGATGGACAGACACACAGACAGATGGATGGACAGACGGACAGACAAATGGACAGACAGACACGCAGACAGATGGATGGACAGACGGACAGACAGATGGACAGACAGACACACAGACAGATGGATGGACAGATGGACAGACAGATGGACGGACAGATGGATGGACAGATGGACAGACAGACACACACACGGACAGATAGATGGACAGACACACAGACAGATGGACAGACAGACACACAGACAGATGGACAGATAGACAGACACAGACAGATGAACAGACACACAGACAGGCACAGACACACAGACAGATGGACAAACACACAGACAGATGGATAGACACACGGACAGACACAGACAGATGGACAAACACAGACAGATGGACAGACACACAGACAGACACACAGACAGGCACAGACACACGGACAGACACACAGACAGACACAGACAGATAGACGGACACACAGACAGATGGACAGACACACGGACAGACTGAGGGACAGAAACAGACAGACAAATAGACAGACACAGACAGACAGACAGTCAGCAAAGAAACGGATAAAGATGGATGGACAGACGCACAGAGACAGAGAGAGAGACAGGAGGGCAGAGGGTCCTGCAGTAATAAGGCAACTGGAAATGAACATCATATATGACCGTACAAGTCATTCTATATCGCTGTGTGTGTGTGTGTGTGTGTGTGTGTGTGTGTGTGTGTGTGTGTGTGTGTGAGTGAGAGACAGTATCCAGTAAAACGCTCGTGGGTGTTGGAGCTAATGGTTTAAAGCTCTCTCTCTCTCTCTCTCTCTCTCTCTCTCGTCGCTCTCTAATTAGCTTCCTGTGGCCCAGCCTCTAATGTGGCATGTTTATTGCTTTAACTAACCACTCATTAGCCCAGCTGATGTTTTGTCAATATTAATTCATCCATTGAAACCAAGTCAAGTCTTAAACAAAGATGTCCGCTCTGAAAAATGGACTCCACCCGTTCGGCCGGCCCGAGAAACGGGACAAAAAATTTGCAGGTGATTTGGCCTGTTTGTCGTCTTCCTGTCCAGACAGGAAATGAGGTGTAGTGCGATGTCTCTGTATGTCTCCGTATGGCAGCGTCCGGCTGCTCATTCTGACCAAGTGCCGCCCATTTAGACAGGACGTGTAAATAGACGTTTAAGGGCAGGTTCAGCTAATTAAAAAAATAGAGTGAAATGTTTGTAAATTATTAATTAATTCATCCTTGCATAAATGATCGCATTGTATTGAATGTGGTTAAATTACACAGAGATTCATTTTGCTCAGGTTTCATAAATGAAATTTAGCACATTTCTCTAAAATTTGCATTACCATAATCTTCAGTTTTTTGTAGTTATTCTCAGTGGTAGTTATTCTCATTTTCATTACAGGCTCATTACTGTAATTGTGCTGTTTTATTATAATACAGTGCTAATATTGCTGTAATATAAGGATTTTATTAAATTTAAATAAGCATACATTAAACTTAAATAAACTTGGTACAACTATTATGATAAATAAATGCTTATCCCAAATATAAATATTATTTTTACTTGTTTATATTTAATTAATTTTTTCTTAATTAGAATTAAGAAAAAAAATTTGTGAAAGTAATGCAAGTTAATTAATTAATTAATAAAAAAATTGCAGTGCAAATATTGCTGTAATGCAATGATTTTATTACATCTAAAAGTCATTGCAGTCACTTTGCAATTAATATGACTAAAATGTTATATTATATATACAGCATATATATATATATATATAAAAATTACAGTAGTGTTAATGTATATTTATTATATGAATATTTAATCATATTACATTAATTAGAGTAATTTATTTAATTAATTTTTACAATTATAATTAGGAGTAAATGTGTCACTTTTGTGAAAATATCACAATGCAAAAATTATAATATAAAATGTAATGTAATATAATTTTGCACAAAATAAAACAAACAACATTTTTCACAAATGTTTCAAATAAAACAAATTTATTTCATTTTTTGTTAAATATAACCTGAACATGTTCTTGACAGGTTTCCTGAGCTTAATTAGTTGAATACGTTAGCAGTCATTATTTTAATGAAGTAATCCCGACTAAAGCTCGTCAGGAGATTTAATGCTCTGAGTTTATTCAGAGACTTTAAGAGCAGCTCTTCAGTCGAGTGTTTAAGGTTAAAGTTTCACGTCTCGGGATTCCACACGATGGATTTGTGCCGTGGTGTTGGGAATCAAAGGCCGGATTAGAGTACAAACCGCACTGCTCTTAAACCTCGGCGCTGCGCCCCGGAACAAAGCAGCGAATCCCGGAGCGCTGGAGGACACACACACACACACCTCTCTCTCACTGCAAACTGACCTTACAGACACTTAGAGCAGTTATTGCTCCTACGGAAACACTGGGGTGACTTGGTTTCGGCTCCACTGTCATCAAAAACAGTAATGGCTAAGATTCTTGAAGCTTCTAGAAGTAAAGAAATTCATACTTTTATTCAGCAAGGATGCATTAAATTGATCAAATGTGACAGTAAAGACATTTATAATGTTTTAAAAGATTGCTATTTCAAAGAAATGCTGTTTATTGAACTTTCTATTCATCTGTGAATCCTGAAAAACAAAAATATTGTGCAGCACAACTGTTTTCAGCATTGATAATAATCAGAAATGTTTGTTGAGCAGCAGATCAGCATATTATACTGATTTCTGAAGATCATGTGACACTGAAGACTGGAGTAATGATGCTCAAAATACAGCTGCACATCACAGAAATACATTACATTTGAGCAAATATTCACATAGAAAAGTTATTTTAAATTATAATAATATTTCATATTTTTGATCAAATAAATGCAGCCTTGGTGAGTAGAAGAGACTTTTTGTTTCATTCTAAAGCAGCATTGCATACAACAAAAATGGTGTGTGTATATATCAGTTATTTTAGTATAATTTTTATAATAGTTATGGTTTTAATTAATATTTTGAATCACTTTGATTTTTATATTTTCAGATTCATTCTACTTTTATTAATTTTATGTGCTTTTTTATTATTTTATTTTTATATTTCCAATTTTTATTTCAGTTTTAGTTGTAGTAATTTTAGTATTTCAAATTAAACTTATTTATTTCAGTTAGAAAATATAAGTTTTGTTAGAATTTAAGTTTTTCATCTAATATTTCCATTTGATTTTGTTTTCATTTTAATTTCAGTTAAAGTTTTAGTAATTTTGTTATATGCTTGTATGCTTTTTTTTAAAGATTTATTCATGTTTAGTAATTTTGACATTCAACTAAACTTATTTATTACAGTTAGAAAACATTTATAATTTTTGTTAGATATTTGTTAAGGTTTTCATCTAATATTGATATTACATTTTATTTCAGCTTTATTTAGTCATAGTTTATTTAGTCATTAGTTATTTATTTATTTATATGCATAAAAGTGAATCAGAAGTTGGAAGCACGTTATGAAATCCAGCACACTTATACACACACATACACTCTTGTGCACACACACACACTCTCTTGCACACACACATACACTCTCGTGCCCACACTCATACACTCTCGCACACACACACTCTCTCGCACACACACACATACACTCTTGTGCACACACACACACTCTCTCGCACACACACACACACACACACTCTCTCTCTCGCACACACACACACACACACACTCTCTCTCTCGCACACACACACACACACACACTCTCTCTCTCGCACACACACACACACACACACTCTCTCTCTCGCACACACACACACACACACACTCTCTCTCTCGCACACACACACACACACACACTCTCTCTCTCGCACACACACACACACACACACTCTCTCTCTCGCACACACACACACACACACACTCTCTCTCTCTCTCGCACACACACACGCGTACATACACGTTTGGACACACACACTCTCTCACACACGCACACTCTCACATACAGACGGCTGAAGTCAGTTTCTGCTGAAAGCTTAGGCTGGAATCTGTCTGCATCAATTAGCTCACCTCATTGTTCTCTGTTGCCGCGGTAATTACCCGGCGACCTGTTGCCGTGGCCACAAGCTCGCCAGCAGATGCAGATAAATCCAGACGATCATTGTGTGTGTGATTATTAAGCAGCTGATCTATAACATATAACATAAACATTGATCAGATCAGCTGATGTGCCACAGATTTATTGTGTGTGTGTGTGTGTGTGTCGGGTCACATGTGCTGACCTCTCCCCCCTCACCCTCCCACACATATTGACCGTTGCCATGGAGACAGCATGTGCGGCTGTTGTGCACTAATAGAGGCCTGCAGTGGAGTGAAGGAGCCCCTCGTTAGAGCTCCGCTGATGGATAGACACATTCAGACACACACTGACCGCTTTGGGGTTTGTTTTCAACACCATGTGACCTCAATTCACTGACTTCTGTTGAAAAGGGAGCATTTTTAAGGTTTTCTGCTAAACTTAAACTCGCTTTGAATAGTCTTTTCCAGATCCCAGCCCCTAAATGGAGAAACAAAATCTGCATTTATTTGTATTTTTTCTAATTGTAAAAATGTTTACATATTTTTATTTTAAATATTTATTATGTAATTGTTATATATATATATATATATTTCTTGTTTTTTCTTTGTTTTAGTTATTTATTATTTACTTACTGATTTGCTCGTTATTTGGTTGGTTAGTGATTTAATTACAAAATCAAAAATAATCAGGCAAACTGGAATTAATGTGTTTAATTAATCAATTAATTTCTAAACAAATTGTACACAACAATGACGTGACATGATTAAATAGAGGCGCGCACTAATGCAGCAAACGTGTCTGCAGTGTGACAGCATTTCAAACTGATAATAAATCCAGATAATAGATGGAAAAAATTATATTTTTTTCCACATTTATATATATATATATATATACTTTTTTATATATTTTTTTTGCTTTTTTAAGTATTTAACTATTCTAACTATTTAACTATTTTTTTTTTTACTTACTGGAATTAATGTGTTTTATTTGTGACCCAGAAATAGTGGCAAATCGGAAAGATGTCTTCTTTTTACACCGTACTATTTCTATATTTTTGTGGCTCGTCATTTCTAGATCCCACCACCTAAATGAAAAATATGTATTTTTCCACATTTGCTTTTTAGATATATATATTATAATATACATAAAATGTGTTTTATTTAATTTTTTTAATTTTTTTTAATTTAAATTGTTTTAATATTTGCTTTCTGTATTTTTATTTACTTACTGATTTCCTTGTTAGATTTGTTTTTTGTACACAATTCTGTGTACAAAAGTAAGAAAAAACTTAACTTTTACTTTGGATTATTTTTAGATTTAGATTTTGACACTCAGATTTCTAGCGTGTTCAGATGCATGTGACATTATGTTGATGTGTGTAGTAGTGACTGATGCTGTATTAGCTGAGCATCAATATTTCCACCTGCAGACGGTCCTGATAACGGCTCCGGTCAATATGGATATTAATAACCATCTGTCTCTCTGTCTCTCAGGTAAAGCCCTGACGTTCCTCCTCCTCCAGCCGCCCAGTCCCAAGCTGCCGGCCCACAGCACCATCCGGCGCACAGCCATCGATCTGATCGGCCGAGGCTTCACGGTGTGGGAGCCATATATGGACGTGTCGGCGGTTCTCATGGGTCTGCTGGAGCTCTGCGCCGACGCCGAGAAGCAGCTGTCCAAGTGAGATGCACACTTTTTTACTGTACAACTGTACGACTGAGAGTCACCAGTTTCCACCTGTACATTTGGGAAAAACTACCGTCAGAAACTCAGAGATCTTCAGTACAACCCGTCAAAATAAAAATTTGGTTTAACTTGAAGAAATTATGACAGAAATATATTAGTATAGTGCAGTACTCAGTGTAATGAGACACAATTTTCACAAATCACAATTTTTTCTTCCATATTTTAACAGTAAACCTCTGTTGTGAAGCACTTTGATTGCCTTCATTTACTAAAGTGAAAGTGACGTGACATGTGGCCAAGTATGGTGACCCATACTCGGAATTAGTGCTCTGCATTTACCCATCCAAAGTGCACACACACAGCAGTGAACACACACACACCGTGAACACACACCCGGAGCAGTGGGCAGCCATTTATGCTGCGGCGCCCGGGGAGCAGTTGGGGGTTCGGTGCCTTGCTCAAGGGCACCTCAGTCGTGGTATTGAAGGTGGGAGAGAGCGCTGTACATTCACTCCCCCCACCTACAATCCCTGCCGGTACGAGACTCGAACCCACAACTTTTGGGTTATGAGTCCGACTCTCTAACCATTAGGCCACGACTTGCCCCTCGTAACCATCGTTTTTGAAAATAAATTTGGATTTAAATCATGAATCCAGAAAAATTAAAACACAACACAGAATTACTGAAAAGGTTAAACATTTCATTAATAATTTATTTTTAAATAAATTATTAAACTGTTCAAGTTTTATGAATTCAGTTGATTTGACATGCTTTTTGATTATTACATTTACAAATGTAAAAAATTAATATTATTATAAATTATTAAAATTGCACCTTTAAAATGGAATTTCAAAAAGATTAATGAATTAGACATGCCTTTTGAGTACTAAAATTTAATTTAGCCATAAAACGGAAACCAGAATATATATATATATAACGCAATACAGGACAATGTAAGCAGAAAACTTGGAATTTGGGGGGGAAAATTAAAATTGTGAAGAAAAAAATGAACACATTGTTATAAAATTGTGTACGCTTTATAATTTCAAATTATTAACTAAATAATTATTAACTAATTACTAAAGTATACTTAACCATGAAAGCATTCGCTCACTGGATCATTGGACTGAAAACTTTATCGGAGTTTAGCAGCTTAAAATGATCTGATCGCAAGCAGAGAAGCAAAATTGGGTTAAAGGGTTAGAATAGAAATTGTGCTTCAGTAATTTTGCGTTAACTGCGTTAAATTATTTTAACGCGTTAAGGATTGTAAAATTAATCACATGCGTTAACGTGTTAACGATGACAGCCCTAATATATATATATATATATATATATATATATAAAATTAGAGATGCACCGATTGCAATTTTCTTGGCCGATTTTCTTATAAGTGTGACCTGCCGAGACCTATTTTTGTCGATTCCGATTTTCTTTCTAAAAACTATAATTGACAGCATACACAATCAAAAATCTCAACTTTTTTTTTTTTAATGCAAAAAAATTATTAAGCATTACAATTCCCCCAATCTGGACAAAGTTACAGATGTTTTTTCACTTAAACAACTCTCCAAATAAAGTGCTCTGTAACTAGAAAAGAGGTAGAAATAACAATTAACTGAAAAGTAGTTGCTGTATATAACAAAACAGATGTCATTTCCCACTGTTTCTTAAATTGTCATTTTTTCACTAACCTTATTAAATGTGTAATAATAAGAAACTGTAGAGCTGTTACAATTCAAATGAAATCAGTATGAACAAACTCCATCTTTCCACTGCAGTGGCATTAGATGTATTTACACAGACTGTTTGATGAAGCTGAGGTGCCATAAATGCATTTACACTGCAAAATTTTGAATGCATAAAGAATTTTATTAGATTAATGTTTTAAATATTTTTTTAAACATACAAATAAGAAATGTTGGGAAAAATGCAATGGTAGTTTTAAATACGAAAACCAAACCAGTAGGTGGCTGCAAATGACTGTTTTAATGAGCGAGTCATTTAGTCCTTCATTCAACAGATTCGTTCAAACGGCTGATTCATTCAGAGACGAGGCAAGTGACTACTGTCTTTATGAGTGGGTTACTGAATCATTGACTCACTTGATTCATTCAAAAACGTGGATTCATTCAGTAACAAAACACCGCTGTGTTGCTCGGAGACACAAAACAGCTCTGCTGTGGCTTTGATTGGAACTATATTCGTCAGCGAAACTGAGCAAAAACAGTCAATATTATGTCTGAAATGTAAGTCACTTAATTTTAACTTATTGTTTATTGAACTACTATTGTATAAAATCATATATTCAGAATGTTTATATAGAATGTATGTATAAATATATATATTTAAATTATATATTTTAAAAATATTATTTGTTTGACCAAAAATACAGCATGATTGAAAGATAAATAAGCCTTTTACACAGAAAAAAAATAACCAACTTTTTCCCTAATTTATGGGAAAAAATGTTTTTAATATAATTAACTACAAACCATCATCTGGCCTTTGGAACATTTCCTAAAGGTTAAAGATCTCCAATCACTGAGTTTTGTTAAAATGAAAAAAAAATATTAAATAAAAACTGATGTGATTTGTCTGTATCACTCAATACAGAACAAAAGATAGAAAAGATAAAGAAAAGACTGCAGTTTTTTTCTCCTCTCTGATATTCTCATCTTTCTTTCTCTCCTGTGGCTCATATTTTATGCTGACGCTCCTGAGATCAAAGTGATTGATCAGATATTGACGGATCAAGGAAGCGCTCGGCTTTAGAGACCCATTCATTAGCTCAATTACACACACACACACACGCTCACACACACTCTCACACAACACACACACACACACACACACACACACACACACCAGCAGTGTTAAAGCTACTTTGAAACTCTAGTTTGTAAAGCTACAAGTTACTCATGTTAAGTAGAAGTCACTCACAGATGAGCTTGAAATGCTTTCTTATAGATGCTTTAGCATTCTGTAAATATAATTTGCCTTAAAATGCAAATCAGAAACTACGTTTAATCTTATTTTTATTTACTTTATATTTTGTATTTTTGCCTTTTAAAGCAGTTTGTGTATGGTCAAACTCTCTTTGATTTGCATTGAATTAAGCGGAGGGCAGGGATCATTATGAAGGTTTTTCATGAGTGCTGCTGTTTGAGTTCAGAGGAGCTGATGAGTCTCTTTGTTCTCGTCAAACTGAGGAGGAGCTTTGGCACATTTACAGCCGTGATAAGATCGTTTATGTAACGCAGAAGCTGTGAGCTTTGAACAGGATTTATCGACTCGTCCGCTGGCTCGAGTTTGAGCGCGAGAAACGGCTGATTTCTGATCTCTCTCTCTCTCTTCTGTGTAATGTGTTTGTGTAATTGTTCATCAGATGGTGCTGCTTCATATGTGATCTGTACTTTGAGAGTCTCTGAAGGTCAACAGAGAAACTGGATAGAAACATCTCTTAAAGCCCCAGTTTAAAACATGCAGTAGAAACAGTTTTAACAGTTTTTAGAAATGTAATCTTTGTATTCATGTTGGCTTTATACTTAATACTTTTATACTGATTTTTAATTACATTTCTCATTATTAATAAAGATTATATGTAATATAATATATTGATATTGTATTATTCATAATAAATTGAGTAATATATTAATATTAATATTATATGTATTTTTTTATTGAAACTTTTTTAAATTAAATATTTTTTTATTATGCATAAAGCTATATATATACTTTTATCAACCTTTTAAAGTAGTTTTTTTCTGATTGCATTCATATATATATATATATATACACAGTGGGGAAAAAAAGTATTTAGTCAGCCACCAATTGTGCAAGTTCTCCCACTTAAAAAGATGAGAGAGGCCTGTAATTTTCATCATAGGTATACCTCAACTATGAGAGACAAAATGAGAAAAAAATTGAGTTTCCGCCAAAATCAGTATTGTATCTGGTCGGTATTGAAAAGTAAATTTTTAATTTTACGCAAAATGCGATATCCGCCGAGTTATTCTGTCATGTTTTCTCCCTTTTTTTCCAAACCTCGACAAGCGCCAGTCTCTCTTCTCTGCAGAATGCGATATATATCCGCTCAACCAATCACAGCGCACCACTCCACGAACTCTAGACAGTAATGGCGGCGCTTTGAATACACCCGGCTTCCTAGTTTTCCTCATCTACTTTGTACTTTGTGTTCAACAAACAAACTTAGGGCTGCACGATAAATCGCATGTGATTGTCATGCGCATCTCGTCAGTAAAGCCGGTTCTGTGATTAATAGTAAATCTCCATCACGTGCTTTCAGATGGAGCGGCGTTTAATACACAGAGCCGTAGATCACTGCTATATCGCGTTCATAATCGCAGATGAGTCGCATTTGATTATGAATGCGATATTGAGTAGCTGGTCAGTGTTTTTATTTATGCCATTAATGTTTTTGTTAATACAGCGTATAGCACTAGTCAACTAAATGAATGTAACATGGCAAAGATGAATGCACTTTTGGAAGTTGAATGTAAGGGAAATGTCATTTTGGAATTTCTGTGGATTAATGTGACATTGTTGTTCATGTAGCCTATGTTCATGATGAAATAGATTTAATGTCATAGATTTATTGCATTTTGGAAAATATGCAATAAATAAGATTTTATAATAAATCTTTGAAAATCAAAATTTGAATTTATGTTATTATAACTTAAAGATGCCATGTGAAAGTTTGAAACAGAAAATAGTGGTTTTAATCTTGCCACATTCTTGGTAAAGAAAACACATTTTTACTCAAATTAATCAAAACACACACACACACACACACACACACACACTCACACACACATACTTGTATTTGTGGTTTACGGGGACTCTCCAGAGGCATAATGGTTTTGTACAAACTATACTGTACAAACTGTATTTTCTATTGCCCTACACCAACCCTACCCCTAAACCTACCCCTCACAGGAAACTGCTGCCAATTTTTGAATTTCATAAAACACCGTTTTGTATGTTTTTTAAGCCTTTTGTTTTTACGGGGACACAGGAAGTGTCCTCATAAACCATGTTTACGTTGTAGTACCCATGTCATTATACACATTTGTGTCCTCATAAACCATATATACCTGTACACACACACACACACTCACTCTCTCACACACACACTATTAAAATTAAATAAATCATTAAAATTATTCTTTAAATTTTTTTCAGTAAAATCAACTAATTAAAATTATTCTCAAGTAAGTTCATTTTGATGACAAAAACAGTTAATTGACATCAAATTTATTTTTCTGTGTTTCAGTTGTAGTAAACGTTTTTACATGTTTTTATTGAATGTAGACTTAAATTGCCTACACAAATAATTTTGTAGAAAATTTTGTTCTAAAATTGAACAATTGTGTTTAATTGTTCTTAAAGGGGTCCTATTATGCTATTTCACTTTTTCAACTTTATTTAGTCTGTAATCTTGCTGTTTGAGCATAAAAAAGATCTGCAAAGTTACAAAGCTCAAAGTCCACTTCAAAAGGAGATATTTTATTTAACAGAAATCACTTTTCAAAAACTACAACGAACGACTCGTTTGGACTACAACGCATATTTTCCGGGATTTGTGATATCACAAAGATCAACGAATGGGACGAGACCTGGTTGAGCTGCACTAGAGAAGGCAACGAGTGTTATCACTATGTCGGAGACGCGCTAGCTTTCACAAGGCAGACGAACTTAGAGTGGTTACAATCATCCGGGTTTAAATTGCACTCAAATTGATTTGATTTTGACGCAATATTTACACTGAAGCTCACAGGCGGCTATGGTAAGAGGCATGACATTTCCCTACCAGGCGCCGAGTGCTCCCAATCACAGCACAGTTGTAATAATGTAAAATATGTTAAGAATAATGTGTTTTTCGAACAACCTAGTATGAGAGCCTGTTCTAGTACACCCCCAAAACTAAATCAAGACTTTGTAAAAGAGCATAATAGGGCCCCTTTAATGTTTTGTATAAAATTAATTAACGTTATACTGAATTTAACTAAAACATTAAAGGGGTCATATGATGCGATTTCAATTGTTCCTTTCTCTTTGGAGTGTTACAAGCTCTTGGTGCATAAAGAAGATCTGTAAA
>NW_015506259.1:260959-261612 GCF_001515645.1 Sinocyclocheilus grahami | reverse complement strand
GCAGTGTAGAGTAGCACTTGTTGTTTGTCATTTCTCCGATCACATATGTTACGCGGCGCGATGCAACGCAAAGTGTAAAAGACAGTATAAGTCATTATAATCCATAATTATGTCCCCACTGGATGCAACAAATGCCTCGTTTATAATGGGTTTTCTTGTTTTTGTCTCGTCGCTCCGGCCGGACAGGGCATCACAGTATGGTGAGGGGTGTAAAATTTCCGTCACACGCTTGAGGTATTCGGCCATTCACAACGCACTGGATAGCTGGCCAATCACAGCACACCTCGCTTTTCAGACCGATGAGCTTTGTAAAAATCAACGCATTTCAGAAAGGCGGGGCATAGAGGAGAAACAATAATGTACAGTATGTGGAAAATAATGTGTTTTTGAACCTTAAACCGCATAAACACATTTCATTACACCAAATAATGTTCTTTTTAGCAACATCATATGACCCCTTTAAAAATGACACTAAGAAAGAAAGGTACATGCAAAAATACACATACTTTTATGCACAAATACACAAACAGCACAAACATTTATACACTCACACAACTCAGATATGTGCATTAAACCATAAAACTCACTGAAATGTCTCCTTAAGTCTGTGTTTGTCATTGATGTGGTGTGTGTGTGTGTGTGTGTGTGTTGTG
>NW_015506259.1:256519-259864 GCF_001515645.1 Sinocyclocheilus grahami | reverse complement strand
TAAAGTTGTAAAGTTGTATTTACAACACTGTTCCAGAACACTTCAACCCAAATATTCAGATGTGTGCAGCACATTTTATGTTTCCTGATCCTGGAAGAGTAGACTACAATGCCAGCTGATATTTAAAGAATTTGCCACTGACGATTCAAACGCGAGTTTTGGGCAGTGTAGAGTAGTACTTGTTGTTTGTCATTTCTCCGATCACATATGTTACGCGGCGCGATGCAACGCAATGTGTAAAAGACGGTATAAGTCATTATAATCCATAATTATGTCCCCACTGGATGCAACAAATGCCTCGTTTATAATGGGTTTTCTTGTTTTTGTCTCGTCGCTCCGGCCGGACAGGGCATCACAGTATGGTGAGGGGTGTAAAATTTCCGTCACACGCTTGAGGTATTCGGCCATTCACAACGCACTGGATAGCTGGCCAATCACAGCACACCTCGCTTTTCAGACCGATGAGCTTTGTAAAAATCAACGCATTTCAGAAAGGCGGGGCATAGAGGAGAAACAATAATGTACAGTATGTGGAAAATAATGTGTTTTTGAACCTTAAACCGCATAAACACATTTCATTACACCAAATAATGTTCTTTTTAGCAACATCATATGACCCCTTTAAAAATGACACTAAGAAAGAAAGGTACATGCAAAAATACACATACTTTTATGCACAAATACACAAACAGCACAAACATTTATACACTCACACAACTCAGATATGTGCATTAAACCATAAAACTCACTGAAATGTCTCCTTAAGTCTGTGTTTGTCATTGATGTGGTGTGTGTGTGTGTGTGTGTGTGTTGTGTGCATGCGTGCGTGCGTGCGTGCGTGCGTGTATGTGTGTGTACTTGTTTATGCTACATTGTAAAGACCAACTGTCCCCACGAGGATAGTAAAACTTGAAATTTTTGACAATGTGGAGACCGGCCTGTGGTCCCCACGAGGGAAAAAAATGATTAAAAACAGTAAATTATGTTTATCTGAAAGTGTAAGAATGCAAACAGGTTTTCTGTAAAGGGTAGGTTTAGGGTTAGGGTTACACCAGGTTTAGGGGATAGAAAATATTGTTTGGTCAGTATAAAAGTAATAGAAGTCTATGGAAAGTCCCCACAATTCACAGAAACAAACGTGTGTGTGTGTGTGTGTGTGTGTGTGTGTAGGTTCACAGACACACAGCGATGCAGTCCCAGGGCTCTCAGTCTCAGCAGAACGTTCACATCACGACTCTCGCTCGTGCCAAAACTGAAATCCTGCGCGTCATGGAGATTCTCATCGAGAAAATGCCGTCTGATGTGGTGGACCTGCTGGTGGAGGTACACAAGCACACGCTAACCGTTAACACTGCTACACTAGAGATCACCTTGCACACAATATCTGCTGATGATCCTCGGCACAACTCAAGTCATTTCAAACAGAAACAGGCCCAGTGTGTCAAATAATGTCAATCAGCTGACTGCTGCAGCTCATAACACATGCAGATGTAAACACACTGTGTCCTGCAGGTGATGGACATCATCATGTACTGCATTGAAGGCTCTCTGGTGAAGAAGAAAGGCCTGTCTGAGTGTTTCCCAGCCATCTGCAGGTCAGTGTGTGTTTATGAATTTGTGTGTGCATGCATTACAGTAATATCATTTTAATATTATTTTATTTCTCATTTTTTATTTTCATTTTACTTTTTGTAATTTTCTTGTGCGGTTTTGCCATTTTATTTTTATATATTAAAATATATTATATGTTATTTTTCTTTTATATAATTTTTTATTTTTTATTTTAGTTTTTGTAATTTTCTTGTGGGATTCCTTATACAGGCTCATATATACCCAATTTGCATACTACCTTTATAAGGTATATGAAGTATGCAACATTGTTTTTCAATAATTAGTATGTTAAAGCATGCTATTCCATTATCTCAGAAATAAGTGATTATTTAGCATTTTTGATTGAATTTTGTGTTCTAAACTGTATTATTTTTCAATAAACAAAATGTCGACTAAATTAATTTCGTGAAAAAATGTATGCAAATTTTTATGAAATAATTTTAATATTTATTTATTTACTGATTACATGTTGTTTATTATTTATGACAAATAAACAATTATTTTTCTTTTTTTTTCTTTTTTTAAACATTATGAAAATATTTTTTTATGCTAAAAATTTAAATTTTTAATTAAATATCTACAGAATTAATTTAGGTAAAATTCATTTCATTTTGGATTGACGATTGAAATTTGGATACTAAAAATTTAATTTAATCACACAAAATTACATTAAATAATAAATGTCAATAATTGAAAAATTTAACTTAATAAACGTAATAATTTACAGTTACTTAATTATTTTTATTTTGTGTAAAACTAAATTAAAATTCTTAAAATAATTGATAAATTATTTTTATAGAAAAGTAGTGATTTGATTATATTATCATTAAAATTGTGGTTGATTTATCACACTGAAATTAAATGTGATAAAATAATTTAAATAATATTTCTTTATGTATTACTTGTTGATTATTATTTATTATGACTCAGTTATAACAAACAATTATTTAGCATTTTTGATAGAAATTTGTATTCTACAATTTTAATTTAATAACAAAATATAAACTAATGAGTAAAATTAAAATGAATTTTAAATTAAGATTTCACAGTTTACAAATTATTTTGTAGAAAAATAAGTTGATTCAAAACATTCTTATTTACATTAATGTAGTAAAAAAGAGAGATGGATGTCAAGTGGAGCACATGGTCTCCTGCAGGAGTGAGCTAGTGTCTGAATCAGTATGCAGTGTGTTTCCTCTCATCTCTCTCTCTCTCTGCAGGTTTTATATGGTGGCGTACTGTGATCGCAGCTATCGTATCGCTGTCGGCGCCCGTCAGGGTTCAGTGGCCCTTTATGACGTTCGCACTGGAAAATGCCAGGTAAGCGAGCGGCGTCTCCGTGGTGAGTGTGGATGGGTGCTCACCTGCTGCGCAGGTGTCCCTCAGAGGGCAGAGGTGCATGATGGGAAGCGCTGTCCTGCAGAGACTGAGATTGTGCGATCGATCCGGTCCAGCATCGTGAACACGAGCCCAGCTGACCGTGATGTCACAGCTGGGGTCACATGATCGGCGTGTGTGTGTGTCAGTAATACTCTGTCAGAGTAACACACTGCCTCTGGGTTGAGTTGATAAGAGACAGACCTAGACACACAGTCAAAACTGTGGACAGACTTGACTACATTTTGTTTCTTGGTATTAAAATACTTTCTAAAAAAAATGTATGTGAATTTATACGAATTGTTGTATTTTATATATATATATATAAATATATATATATATATATATATATATATA
>NW_015506259.1:248277-256293 GCF_001515645.1 Sinocyclocheilus grahami | reverse complement strand
TATTTTATATATATATATATATATATATATATATATATATATATATATATATATATATATATATATATACACACACACACTATTGTTCAGAAGTTTGGGGTTGGTGAGATTTTTGAAAGAGTCTCTTCTGCTCACCAAGGCTGCATTTATTTGAACAAAAATTTGGTGAAAATCAGTAAAATAGGGAAATATTTAGACACGAGAAGCACCACCTGAAGCTGGACATTAATTACACTAAAAACTCTAAACTATCAATCAGATGACAGAAGAGATGGAGTAGATTGATTGTGAAACAGGTTTTAGAGAAATATGCATATCAAATATGATACACTAGGGTTTAAATTGCATATAACCAAAGACTAAAACCTAAACTTAATCCAAACTTTACCACTTTATTTTGAAGCTGCATTACAATCATTGCTGTTGCGTTTAAGAACCTAAAACCTAGTTAAATGATTTAATTATTAGTTTGAAGTTTTTGGTATATTATTTTAGGTATCTACTGCATAATTGATCATTATCCCAGACACCTGGTTTTATTTATTTTTTTTTATTTTAAAACTCATTATTTCATGTGCATGTATTATCATGGCAGTGCTCTTTAGTATCAATGAGGTACTATTATAATTTTTTTTTTTTAAGTATTTTAGTAACTTAATTTTATTTGTGATTTTTATTAGTTTAGTTTAGTTTAGTTTTTTTAAACATGTCCATATAGTAATTACAATTTTTTTGTTTGTTTTGTTTTAATTATTAGGAACGTAGCTGAAATAAAATGAAAAAAAGTTTAATATATATTTAGCTAATATTTAAGTTTCAAGTAACAGATTTAATTAATTTATTTATGTATTTGTTGTGGTTTAAGTTTTGACTATAATAACCCTGCTTTGTGGATTTGAAAGCACACAGAAAGTCATTCACAGTTGATTTTCCTGTGTTTTTCTGTCTGCTGAAGTTTTCGGTGAGCCGTCGTGATCTGACAGGCCAATATTTCTGGCGTCCCGTGTCTTTATTTCTGCTGTCAGATTTAGATTCCAGACGCGGGTCAGGTGAGGCTGTTTGATCTCTAATCGTGAGAGATTGTGTTAGCGTGCTGCGCTCATATCGCCGCGCGTCTCTCTCTAATCTAATGGCTGTGTTATGAGGGGTTTTTCTGACGGGTCGGACAGATTATTGCGTTCCAGCAGCTGTTTATCATTCCCACAGCCGCCGTTCATTTCAGCGCCGGATTCGATCAACCTCTCGTTTACAGGCCTTTATACAGACGTCTGATGCTCTGCTGTCCTGGGACGAGAAACTGTGTTCACAGTGTTTTATGATAATATCGTCTGTTCATCTGAAGCTCTGGTTTTCAGGGTCAGAAAAACACGGAATTTAGTCATGAAAACATCTTGAATTAGACAAGAAAGCTGACCAAAATGCCTTTATTAAAATGTTTTATAATGCTCTTATCAAGACAATAACTGCTTTATAAAATAGGTATAAAATGATGCTACTATAATGAATTAATAAAGAAAAGTTGCTAAATGCCGCGCAGGTGATGATCTGTAAATATGGATGCCTTTAAGGTGCCTTGGAATAACATCTATAATAAATATCTTGGTTTATGAATATGATAATCATTACTGTTACTATACTCTTCTGTAAGGCTATTTTTGTGATTTGTGTTTTTAATCTTATTGCTTGACATAAATATTGATTTATTATATAGTGATAATATATTTATAGTATACAATTATATATTTATTTTATTATTTATTTCATTTACTGTATTTATGGCAGATTTCATGTAATGTTCTAAGTAATTATAACATAAGAATAATACGGATAATAATAAGAATAAAACAGTGTATATTGTTGTATTTTATAGTGATAATATATATGTTCATATTATACTATTTAGTTTTTTTATTATTTTAATTTGTAATGCTTGTATTTGTTGATGTTTATGTAATGTTGCTTGTAAATATAGCAATAATAATAATAATGTGTTTGTATATTTTATAGTGATTATATATTTATATTACACTATTATATATTAGTTTTAATATTTTATATATTTTTGTTAAGTTGTTATTATTAATTTATAATTCGGTACTGTCACTATGCTCTATATTATATGTAAATATATAATATTGAAATACAGATTGCTATATAATTATAATATATTTATTAGTTTGTTCATATTTATTTTGAAAATCACACTATTATTGAGGCATGTCAGCAGTCTCTTCACAGTGGTACCCGTCTCAATCCCACAATGCACTAGTGCAGCTGCAGGACCCCCTCCCATGATTCAGAGTGGCTCATAAAGCTCTTAACACACACACACACACACACACACACACACTTCAGGTGACTTCGCTGCCTTTTCTTGCAGTACAGTTCAACATGAAGCATCAGGAACAGGAAGAGATGGGGTTTTCTTACAGGAGATGAGCATGAACGAGATGTTTGAGCAGTGATATAGAGAGATAGCTGTCTAAACCTGTGCCTGTTTTTATTTCCACAGCATATTCACGGACATAAAGGACCCATAACGGCGGTGTCCTTCGCACCGGACGGGCGTTATCTGGCCACCTACTCCAACGCTGACAGCCACATCTCCTTCTGGCAGGTGAAGACCCCTGACCTCTGACCTCTAGATTCAAAGAGTCACTTATGGTTGCAAACAGGATGCAAACAATTTGAAATTCTAATAACTTTCTTTCACCAGAAAAGCATAAAATGGTCAAGATAAACTTTAAATGTCAGCTAGATAAACCCTTGTTTGAAAAAAAAAAAAAGGATTTCAAATTTGTCATTTAGAGACTGAGAGCGGCTAAATTATATAAATATAATTATAAATAATATAACACTTAATAAACAAACTCCAGCTGGTCCAATATAATATATATAAAAACACAAGTAAATATAAAAGTTAATATAAATGTAAAAATAAATAGAAATAGCAATAAAAAAATATAAATGTACATATAAATCTAAAAATATATATAATATAAAAATATAAATTAAAAGGTAAATAATGTAAAAGTAAATATAGATATAAATGTAAATCTAAACTAATATTAATGTAAATGCAAGTATACATATAAAAATATAAATATATTATAAAAAATAATACATAATATAAATGTAAAGTTAAATTATGTAAATGTAAATATACATATAAATATAAAAATAGAAATGTAGAAAATAAAAGTATAATATAAAATTCAGAAATGAATGAACTATAAGAGTATATTTTATTAGTTATTATATTTTAAGAGTAGTCTATTTTATGGTGGTATTTGGCATGAAATGTGAAGCAGTGTCCTGCAGTTAGATGTGATGTACTTCACCTGAATCTATTTAAACATATTTGGACAGTCATCTGAACAGAGACTCAGAGCGTCCCGTGAGCGTCTGTCCTGAGCAGGTCTTTCAGAAACACCGTCGAGTCGTCTTCTCTCCTCTTCTCTTCCTGTATGTATGCGTGTGTGTGAGAGAATTGTCTTCCAGGCTAATGGTATCATTACTGTAAGGCTAAACCGGGCCGTCTGAATGGTGTGTGTGTGTGTGCTAATGAATTCTCCAGTCCTCCAGGGTCTGCAGGCGTCCGCCTCTCGCTCGCCCAGGCTGGGATGAGGGCGACTGGCCGTCTGACACCGATGAAGCCCTACCCTCTCTGGAGCACCGTGTGTGTGTGTGTGTGTAGACTGACTGGCTCAGTGTGCTGGAACTCTAGAGCTTCCTGTGTGTGTGTGTGTGTTTGTTTCGCTTATCTTACATGGCACCATCTCATGTTCAGATTTGTCAAATTTGTTCAGATTTTTGTCTGTTTTGTCTATTGTTGCATGTAGTGTCAGAGAATCAATACAAATATAAAGAATATAGGAAATATAAATAAAAAATACTAATGTGATTATAAATGTAAATATAAATTAAAAACATTAAAATGAAGATTATCCAACCATCATTATATGCATCTTTCTATCCATCCATCTTTCTATCTATCCATCCAACCATCATTCTATCCATCTTTCTATCCATCCAACCATCATTCTATCCATCTTTCTGTCATCCATCAATCTTTCTATCCATCCATCATTCTATCCATCTTTCTATCCATCCAACCATCATTCTATCCATCTTTCTGTCATCCATCAATCTTTCTATCCATCCATCATTCTATCCATCTTTCTATCATCCATCCATCTTTCTATCCATCCATCATTCTATCCATCTTTGTCATCCATCCATTATTCTATACATCCATACATCATTCTATCCATCTTTCTATCATCCATCCATTTTTCTATCCATCCAACCATCATTCTGTCCATTATTCTATCCATCCATCCATCATTATATCTATCTTTCTATCCATCCATCCATCTTTCTATCCATCCATCATTCTATCCATCTTTCTATCATCCATCCATCTTTCTATCCATCCAACCATCATTCTATCCATTATTCTATCCATCCATCCATCATTCTATCCATCTTTCTATCATCCATCCATCATTATATCCATCTTTCTATCCATCCATCCATCATTCTATCCATCCATCAATCATTCATTCTATGCATCTTTCTATCATCCATCCATCA
The DNA here is from genome assembly GCF_001515645.1 of Sinocyclocheilus grahami. Lineage (NCBI taxonomy): Eukaryota > Metazoa > Chordata > Actinopteri > Cypriniformes > Cyprinidae > Sinocyclocheilus > Sinocyclocheilus grahami. The sequence continues at coordinate 251,697 of NW_015506259.1, read as the reverse complement.
TTCTATCCATCTTTCTATCCATCCATTCATCTTTCTATCCATCCATCCATCATTCATTATTCTATCCATCCATTCATCCATCCATTATTCTATCCATCCATCCATCGTTCCATCCATCATCCATTATTGTATCCATCGATCTATCCATCATCCATTATTATATCAATCATCCATTCATCCATCCATTGTTCTATCCATCCTTCCATCCATCATTCTATCCATCCATCCATCATCTGTTGTTCTATCCATTCATCCATCATTCTATCCATATTTCTATCCATCCATCCATTCATCCTTCATCCATCCATTATTCTATCCATCATCTATCCATCATCCATTATTATATCAATCATTCATTCATCCATCCATTGTTCTATCATCATTCTATCCATCCTTCCATCCATCATTCTGTCCATCCATCCATCATCTGTTGTTCTATCCATCATTCTAGCCATCTATCCATATTTCTATCTATCCATCCATCCATCCATTGTTCCATCCATCCTCCATTGTTCTATTCATCCATCCATCCATCCATCCTATAAATGTCAAGCCTTTTTAAACATTTTTTCAAACAAGGGTTTATCTAGCTAACATTTAAAGTTTGTCTTGACAATTTTTGCTTTTCTAGAAAAAAAATTTAATTTGAAGTTCAAATTGTTTTAATCCTACTTGCATTCAAATTCCAATTTTGCATCTAGATTGCAACCTGTTTCCTGTTTTCAGGAGCTGAATTGAAGTGTAAAGGCATTTTCACTTCTGTTCTGAATGATGCAGAAACCTGATGTGTATATATTAGGGCTGTAAGTCGATTACAATTTTTTATCTAATTAATTACATTATGTGTTGATTAATTAATCGAATTAATCGCAAATTACATTTGGCTGTGAAAATATCCCCAAAACATTATTTAAAGCTATTTTTGTGTTAAATTAAAAAGTATTACGTAGACATTACAAATAGTGACTTTAGAAAGAAATATTTTATTTGATTCAACATAAAATGTAACGTTTAGGCTACAATGGCCCAACATGAACTATGGAACATAAAAGAAGATAATTTGAGAAACATCTCAAATGTTTCTTTTTTTTTTTCATTCATGCAATGAAAGTCATTGGTAACCAAAACAGCTTTGTTACCAACAGTCTTCAAAATACCTTCTTCTATGCTCCACCAAAGAAAGTAAGTCATTCAGGTTTGAGTAAATGATGGCATAATACATTTTTTTTGGGGTGAACTATCCCTTTAAAGTTTTTTTTCCCTTTTTCCCCACATTTGCACTCATGGTATTCGGGCATAAACAGCACTCGTGTGATAGGCCTGTTGCTCTCGCTGCTCGCGTGATAGAAATATGAGACAAAAACTCATACAGGAGCATTTTTGCCCCAATATCTTGAATTTTAGGGCATAACTGCATTTGTGGAGCTGTTGCCCTGCATCATAGGCCTATTTGTCAACAGTCAACTGTATAAAATGTAAGATGTTGTACAGATCTGGAGGCGGAGCCAGTGCATTAGCTGCGTTAAAATATTTTATTTGCGTTATTTTTTCATAACTAATTAACACATTAAACGGACAGCCCTAATATATATACAGTATATATATATATATATGTGTGTGTGTGTGTGTGACCCCGGAGCACAAAAGCAGTGTTAAGTCGCTGGGGGATATTTGTAGCAATAGCCACAAATACATTGTATGGGTCAAAATTATAGATTTTTCTTTTATGCCAAAAATCATTAGGATATTAAGTAAAGCTCATGTTCCATGAAGATATTTTGTAAATTTCCTACCGTAAATATATAAAAACTTAATTTGTGATTAGTAATATGCATTGCTAAGAACTTCATTTGGACAGTATTTAGTATTTAGATTTTTTTGCACCTTCAGATTACAGATTTTCAAATAGTTGTATCTCAGCCAGATATTGTCCTATCCTAACAGACCATTTATTCATAATAACATAACAGCTTATTTATTCAGCTTTCAGATGATGTATATCTTCTTATTACTGGTTTTGTGGTCCTGGGTCATACATATACAGTATATATATATATATATATATAGTACTGAGTGCAGGTCTTCATTCACGGCTGCGCATCTCTCTCTGTCTCAGATGAACACGTCTCTGTTAGGCAGCATCGGGATGTTGAACTCGGCTCCTCAGCTGCGCTGCATCAAAACCTATCAGGTTCCTCCGGTCCAGCCGGCGTCGCCCGGATCCCAGAACGCCCTCAAACTGGCCCGCCTCATCTGGACCTCCAACCGCAACGTCATCCTCATGGCCCACGACGGCAAGGAGCACCGCTTCATGGTCTGAGGGGTCAGGGGTCAGGTGACCTTTGACCTTCCCAGCTGAGCTGTCAACTGGTTTACACTCTTCCTTTCATTCCTCTGTTTATTTAAAGCATTTGAAGTTTTGTTCTCTTTTGACTATTTATGAAGATGATAAAGGACTGCAGGTCACTAAAACGTATTTTTGTGCTTGAAGGTCAAGCGAGGTTTTGCTCAGGCGAAGCAAATATGAGTTTTATTTTAGTTTTCTCTCCGGTTGATTCGCTGAAGCCGTTTTATCATTCCAGCTATATAAACACACATTTGACTCGTTTGGTCTAAAGCAGAGAAAGATCCCTCGCTGACGTTATTTAGAATCGCAGAATCCTCGTTCGTGCTGAATGACTGGAATCATATCGTGATATCGTGTATCATAGGAATGGTTTTTGTTTGCGCTCGTGCTGTAGTCGTGAACTCTTCGGTTTGCTGTTGTCTGTGTTTTTGTGAGTCGTTGGTTGGTGTGAAGTCACTGGCACTGAAATACACGTTTAAAAGCAGTCGCGTTGGCTTTCCCACACGCCGTCTGCTGTAATCCACTGATAGAGGTGTATTCTAGAGACACGGCTGTGAAATCTGCATCTGCAACGTCACAGAGCTTTGAGAAATCCCTGTTAGCTGAATTTATTCAGGATTTCATCCCACGATTAACAGCAAAAAATTATTTTATATTTGCGTAAAGAGCTATTTTAGGATCATTAAGGTTTTTTTGCATTGTGCAGTTTTTTTCATAAATCTATTTTTAGGATCCAATTCTGATTACTGTAATATAAAAAAGTAATTCTCATACTGTAATAAACATTTAAAATAAGTCAAATTAATTATAGCAATGAGCATTCAAATCAGCAAATTGTAATATCATTTAAGTGTTTTCATTTTTTTCTTATGAAAATAACCATAATCAGAATACAAAAGCATAATAATTAACTACATTTGTGTGAATAGGCAATAATTCAATCGTAATGATCTTAAATCTTAAAATAGGCAGAAATTTCATTATGCAAATTATAATATCTTTTTTTCACTGCTGGCTTAATATATTCTGTATTTCATCCCTAAATCAAATTAAGAAATCAATTATATATATAT
>NW_015506259.1:246623-248218 GCF_001515645.1 Sinocyclocheilus grahami | reverse complement strand
ATATATATATATATATATATATATATATATATATATATATATATATATATATATATATATATATATATATATATATATATAATTTGCATGACGAACTATTTTAGGATTATTAAGCTTTTTTGCATTGTGCTGTATTTTTCATGACAATCAAACACGTTTCCAAGACCAAATTATTACTGTAATATAAATATCATTTTCATACAGTAATGCAATAATAAACCATATAAATAAATAAATAAAATGAATGATACAGAATTAACAACAGCATAAATGTTAATATAATTTATTAAAAATAATTTCTTGAAAAGAACTGTAATCAAAATACAAAAACATAATCATTAATTAAACACAATTATCTCTTAATGGTCCTAAAATAGGCTATATTTTCTTTACGCAGAATGTAATTTCTTCCGTTTGTCTTGTGATTTTGGGATGAATATAACGCATTTGTCTGGAGAATCATCACAAAGCTGCGAGTTTAAGCATGTCGACACTCTTCACACATCTGAGAAAATAAAAAACACTTTCCCGCCGTGATAGTTTACTGTGTCACGTTCACAGGATCTCAGAAAAAGACTGAAAAATGACGTCTAAAGTCGTAATAACATCTGCATGATGATCTGTGTGTGTGTGTGAGGTTGTTTTTCCATGACGTGGTTTTTATGTGTGTGTTTAGACTAATGGAAAAGTTCTTGAACGTCCCGTGAACGGACGCAAAACTCTAATCATAGGATGATTGATTTTTTCCCCTGCATATATTAGTTATTTCCCCCTCTTTCTCTCTCTCTCTTTTTCTCTCTCTCTCTCTTTTTCTCTCTCTCTCTCTTTTTCTCTTTCCCTCTCTTTTTCTCTCTCTCTCTCTTTTTTTCTCTCTCTCTCTCTCTTTTTCTCTCTCTCTCTTTTTTCTCTCTCTCTCTCTCTCTTTTATCTCTCTCTCTCTTTTATCTCTCTCTCTCTCTCTCTCTCTCTTTTTCTCTCTCTCTCTCTCTTTTATCTCTCTCTCTCTCTCACGTCTAAAGTCGTAATAACATCTGCATGATGATCTGTGTGTGTGTGTGAGGTTGTTTTTCCATGACGTGGTTTTTATGTGTGTGTTTAGACTAATGGAAAAGTTCTTGAACGTCCCGTGAACGGACGCAAAACTCTAATCATAGGATGATTGATTTTTTCCCCTGCATATATTAGTTATTTCCCCCTCTTTCTCTCTCTCTCTTTTTCTCTCTCTCTCTCTTTTTTTCTCTCTCTCTCTCTCTCTTTTTCTCTTTCTCTCTCTCTTTTATCTCTCTCTCTCTCTCTCTCTCTCTCTGTGTCTCTCTCTCTCTCTGTCTCTCTCTGTCTCTCTCTCTGTCTCTCTCTGTCTCTCTCTCTCTCTCTCTCTTTTATCTCTCTCAGGAGTTGAAGCCTTTCTGTGCATGCAGCAACTGATGGAAAAGGGGGTCTTTTTTACGATGTTGTATGTGTTATTGCAAAAATGAGTATATACAGTATATAATAATATATATTCTTGAATCATTCTTGAGTCTTGCCTCTCTACAAACTTTTAAATATCTGGCTGTAATTTAGTGACTGCAAATGCTGATTTCATTTGATTCCAT
>NW_015506259.1:245815-246565 GCF_001515645.1 Sinocyclocheilus grahami | reverse complement strand
CCGTGATAGTTTACTGTGTCACGTTCACAGGATCTCAGAAAAAGACTGAAAAATGACGTCTAAAGTCGTAATAACATCTGCATGATGATCTGTGTGTGTGTGTGAGGTTGTTTTTCCATGACGTGGTTTTTATGTGTGTGTTTAGACTAATGGAAAAGTTCTTGAACGTCCCGTGAACGGACGCAAAACTCTAATCATAGGATGATTGATTTTTTCCCCTGCATATATTAGTTATTTCCCCCTCTTTCTCTCTCTCTCTTTTTCTCTCTCTCTCTCTTTTTCTCTCTCTCTCTCTTTTTCTCTTTCCCTCTCTTTTTCTCTCTCTCTCTCTTTTTTTCTCTCTCTCTCTCTCTTTTTCTCTCTCTCTCTTTTTTCTCTCTCTCTCTCTCTCTTTTATCTCTCTCTCTCTTTTATCTCTCTCTCTCTCTCTCTCTCTCTTTTTCTCTCTCTCTCTCTTTTTCTCTCTCTCTCTCTTTTTCTCTTTCCCTCTCTTTTTCTCTCTCTCTCTCTTTTTTTCTCTCTCTCTCTCTCTTTTTCTCTCTCTCTCTTTTTTCTCTCTCTCTCTCTCTCTTTTATCTCTCTCTCTCTTTTATCTCTCTCTCTCTCTCTCTCTCTCTTTTTCTCTCTCTCTCTCTCTTTTATCTCTCTCTCTCTCTCTCTCTCTATGTTTCTCTCTCTCTCTCTCTCTCTCTCTCTCTCTCTCTCTCTCTCTCTCTCTCTCTATATATATATATATATATATATATATAT
>NW_015506259.1:241827-245761 GCF_001515645.1 Sinocyclocheilus grahami | reverse complement strand
TCTCTCTCTGTCTCTCTCTCTCTCTCTCTCTCTCTCTCTCTCTCTCTCTCTCTCTCTCTCTCTCTCTCTGGCGTGAATCGTTGTATAAATGGACATAAATACAAATGCTTTATCTGTAGATTAGAAGTGAAACGCTCAAGACTCGTGTGTGTGTATGTGTGGGAAATAACGGTACAACATTCACTATATCAAGCTGTGCTTTAATGCTGTTGCTGGATAATAAATCTTGTTGTGTAATTGTGTTAATAAAGGTAAATGTGAGAATCACCCGTGGTGTTTGTTTCATTCACACGTGTTAGTATCAGAGATGCAGTACTAATTCACTCTTGCTCATGTCATACACAACTGTTCTAGACAGAAAATTAATATTACAGAACTAACATTTTTTTGACAGTATGGTTTACATTTTTATTTTTTTTATTTTTTTTTGCAGATAACAGCTCAAAGTTAGACAGTTTATAACAATTCAGTTTTCAATTTTATTTATGTATTTTGCAAATATCACAAGCATTTTATTGCAGTTTTGTTGTTGTTTTTAATTAATTTATTAATTCATTTTTTTGCAGATACCAGCTCAATGTTAGACAGTTTATAACAATTCATAGTTATTATTTGTCTGTTTAGCTCTTCTTTTTTCAGATATGAAATATTGTTTTGTTGTTGTTTTTAATTTATTTATTTGTTGTTGTATGTTATTTATTTTTTTGCAGTTTTTTTGCATCTCAAAGCCAGTCTGGTTTACTGATTTCAAACACTCTAAAGTTTAGGGCTCATTTGATTAGCCAGAAAAAACGGTCCTGTAGGACTGAAAATGTGTGAAGGAGTCCATCGGGACGCTGCGTTTTGATTTTCAGGCTTGTTTTGTCTCTGAATGGGAGCAGATCTTCAGTGGTTTTCGCTCTAATAGAGAGCATCGGTTTACTTCCGTCTGCTGTCCAGCCTAATGTTATTTCTGAGAGTGAATAAATAAGATTTTATTTTCCAGCCGTTTTGTGGAGATTTGATTCCTCTCAGGGTCAGGAGAAAGCGGTTCATAGATTCACTGAACGACAGTAAGAACAGATGCAGGTCTTCACGAGCGCTCTGTGTGAAATATTATCAGCATCATGTTAAGTGTGAAAATACGAGCTCACACATGCAACAGCGTTCAGATTCATCTGATAATTAGCAGGACTGGGACTGATGATGATGATGAAGATTATAGAGCCGATCAGATCAGAATGTACTGACATTCATCAGTAATTAATGATAATCAGTGAAATCTCCTGCTCATCTTGGAGTCCAAAATTTCACTAATGATCATTAATTACTGTTCGTCTCTCACCGGAGAAAATAATGTCAATATCTATTTCAATCAATATATATATATATATTTTTTTTTTTGCAGATATCAACACCTCAAACATTTTATCGCAATTATATTTGGTTTTCATTTTATTTTTTAATTAATTTTGCATTTATATTTAGGATTATTAATATGTTAATTGTGTGCAAATATCAAAAGTTGATATCCAAAGCATGCCGATGTTTTCATTTGAGTTATTTAGTCATTTATTTAGCTATTTTTGCATATAGTTAATGTTGATATTAAAATAATTTTTTGCAGTTTTTATTTTATTGTTGTTTTTAATTCAGTTATTTTGCTAATTTTACAGATATCAAATGTTAGCTTTTTTATTTTAATTGTTTTTTATTATCATTTATTCAATTATTTTATTTTTGCAGATAATCATGTTGATAAAAGCATTTTATAGATTTTTTTTATTTTATTGTTGTTTTTAATTTATTTCAGTTATTTTGCTAATTTTACAAATATCTAATGTTAATATTAAAATAATTTAGATTTTTTTAATATTGTTTTTAATTTATATATTCAATTATTTTGCTGTTTTTGCATATATCAAATGATATATATATATATATATTTGGTGTTTTTTAATCTTGTTCTTTTTAATTATATTTATTCAATTATTTTGCTATATTTCACAGACAACAGTCAAGCCAAGCATTTTATATATATATATATATATATATATATTTTTTTTTTTTTTTTTTTTTTTTTTTTTTTTTTCAGATATCAACAGCTCAAAGTGAAGCATTTATCAGATGTTTTATTTAATTGTTGTAGTTATTTGTTTATTTATTTAGCTTTATTTTTTGCGGCTGTCAACAGCTCAAAGCCGGTCTGGTTTGCTGGTTTAAAACACCCAGAGGTTTGGGCCTTATTTTATCATTCGGTCAGTATTTTAGACAGAAAAAGCAGAAAACTTGTCCTACAGGCCACAAAATGCTTCAGTCGTCATGAATTGCTGTTGGTCTCCCACCGGAGAACATCATGTCAATATCTCAGCTGCTGCGTCCAATTAATCCACCGCTCATTAATGAATCTGTGGTTTCATTAATATTTGTTTAATTCATGCAGTTTATATTGCATTTTAATTAGTTTTACATTCTCTGAAGAAATTTATTCTGATTTGCCCTTGCAAAACTCACTGCCACGTTGCTAGGGCGTTGCAATGCGGTTGCTAAGGTGTTCTGAGTGTTTGAATGCAGGAATTACAGCATTAGTGACCGTACGGTGTAATCTGTGACCCAGAATGCTCTGCAGGAAGACGCTGAGAACAAATACGCTCACTGGGAGACGGACAAGAGCTCGGGTGACCTCTGACCTCTGACTCTGTATTTTGCTCCTCTCACTGTACGCCAGCGCCGAGGGGAAGATCAATCACTGCCCACGGCAACAAACACACACACTGTGTCAGTCATCTTGTGTGTGTGTGTGTGTGTTTAATAGCAGAAGGGCTCAACATGCACAATATTACACATATTTTGCTAAATATGACTCTTCTAATTCAGGATGTGCTGAAACCGTAAAATGACCCGTAAATAATGAGAATTCTCATTTAAAACCCATTTTCCCTCTGTAATGTGAAGGAAACACATTGTTTGGTTAATTGTAGTTTTAAACAGAAGCGGTGTCTATGGTATTGAAGTATTTATCTGCTTTAGTGAACTAGGTAAGTGTGTGTTCATTACTGTAATGTGTCACTGCTGTCAGTCTGTACAAACTGAGTCATTAACCTTTTCTCCACCTGTTGATCTAGTTCAAATTAACTGTGTGTGTGTGTGTGTGCCTCGAGAGCATCAGTCCAGCTGATTAACACACCGCCAATCAATTCTCCTGCAGCATGGGGGTCGGGTTCAGCCGTCCAATCAGAGCGCGGCTGCCGCACGACATCATATCTCAAGGTGACGGTGACCTCTGACCTTTGGCGATGCTGTGGTGCCTGTCATTTGTTTCTCACTCCCTCCCCCCCAAAGCATCTTACAGTCGGCAAACACGGCCGATCGATCACGCCGCTCTCCTTCACTCCATCTCTCCCTCGTTTCTGACCCTTTTTATCTTCTTCAGGTGCCTTCGGTTCATTTTTCATGGGACGATGCTGCGGTCGTCATGGCGACAGCACTGATGCTCAGGGTCTGCGATGACGGATGCTCTGCTGCTTAGGTTTGTGCTGAAAATTTGTGTGTGTGTGTGAGTGCAATATGGCAGATGGCAAAGCTGCTGGATAAAGTGTGTGTGTGTGTGTGTGTGTGTGTGTGTGTTGTGCTGAAAATTTGTGTGTGTGTGTGAGTGCAATATGGCAGATGGCAAAGCTGCTGGATAAAGTGTGTGTGTGTGTGTGTGTGTGTGTGTGTGTGTGTGTGTGTGTGTGTGTGTGAGAGAGCATACCTTCAGTTTTAGGGAAGGTTTTTTTCTTAAGTTTATATTCTTTCTTTTTTTTCTTTTTTTATTCAACTACTAACTATACAAATTAATAACTATAATATTAATTAAACAATAAAAATAACAATCTTTAAATAAAATTAATATTAATAAATAGTATACATTTTTTTTATATATATCTATATATATATATATATATATATTATA
>NW_015506259.1:238513-240998 GCF_001515645.1 Sinocyclocheilus grahami | reverse complement strand
TGCTCTATAGAGAGTGTGTGTGTGTGTGTGTGTGTGTGTGTGTGTGTGTGTGTGTGTGTGTGTGTGAGAGAGCATACCTTCAGTTTTAGGGAAGGTTTTTTTCTTAAGTTTATATTCTTTCTTTTTTTTCTTTTTTTATTCAACTACTAACTATACAAATTAATAACTATAATATTAATTAAACAATAAAAATAACAATCTTTAAATAAAATTAATATTAATAAATAGTATACATTTTTTTTATATATATATATATATATATATATATATATATATTATAATATACACACACACATAAGTACAGCTTTACGGAGTGTTTTTAATAGGATTAGATTTGTTTCTTCAATTAATACATATAAAAAACTAATAAATAATAATATATTAATTAATAAAACATAAAAACAATTAAAGTCAGTGAGTCCAGTGTTGTTGTTTTGTGAGTCCAGTGTTGTCGTTTCAATCCAGTGTCTTAATTGATTGAATTCTGATGTTTAGTGGCTCATGCAGCAGCTGGAGTTTGGTTATACTTCAGTTAAAGCGCGTGTCGGAGGAATGCCGGTGTGTCCAGCAGATGTTTGTGAGGTTTAGTTTGGTCTTTTCTCTTTGATGCTGTGGTCAGTGCGGCGGGGGCTCAGGGCTCACATGGAGAACAGGCTTTATGACTGGCAGATGTCGCTCGCAGCTCTCAAGCAGTCTGTAATCCTATTTGCCCACTCAAAGGACCTTTAACGACCTGAGTGCGTCTGTGAAATAGTAAAAGTCACTGAGGCGACAGCTTGGCGTTTTAAAACCTGCCATTACTGAGACTTTGGCGAAAGGTTAAGGAGGACTGGATCTCTCAAACTGTCTGCCTTGAAGAGGCTTTATATTTATACATCAGCAGCATCCTTAACTAAACTGATCAAATAATGAATATTTCAATAGCTAGATTTTGTGTTCTATATTCAATTCAGATCAGAAGTTTACATACACCTTGCAGAAAATTGTGCAAAATTTTCATTTTAAATGGTGATTTTTATTTTTATTTTTTTAAGACAGTATTAAGAATTAAGCATATGTAAACTTTTGAACTTTATGTAAATTATATTATTTTGTCTGGTGGACTATAACTATAAATATAGCGATAGATAGATAGATAGATAGATAGATAGATAGATAGATAGATAGATAGATAGATAGATAGATAGATAGATAGATAGATTTTGTTATATTTTCATGTTATTAAAATATATATTATAATTTTTTATATTTTAATTATTTAATTTGAATATAGAAAAAAATCTGTTAGTTGTTTTGTGACTTTTGAGACTTTAAAAGAAAAGCCTGTATTTTTATGGAATCATTTTTAAGATACTGCTATTTTTTATAAATATATAATGCATATATTGTACAGATTATAAAATATTTTATTAAAATAGAAAAAAAATCCGTTAATAATTTAGTTAATTTAATCATTGTTTTAATTTTTTCCCCACTCTGACTCCAATGTGTATTACTGGTATAGTTAAAAACTAGCTTTGCGTTGCCTAAGCATTAATATGCATTACATATTAATCTCTCTTCACTGCATCTTAACATGACGCATCATAAAATGTGTGCTTGCATTATGAGGGATCATTTGATTTTTGTTATGGGATACAGTGATGGGGAGGTCAGAGGTCACGACCCCAGGGATCAGGGTCCGTTTTCAGTAAACAAGTGAGCTTTCATAAAGATTAGAACACAAACTGAGCAGCAGTAGATTTCACTGACTGTGTCTGTGTGTGTGCGTGTGTGTGAGAGAGTGTGTGTGTGTATGTGTGAGAGAGAGAGAGTGTGTGTGTGTGTATGTGTGAGAGAGAGAGAGAGTGTGTGTGTGTGTGTGTGTGTGTGTGTTTTCTTGTGAATGCTGATGTGAATGTGTGCATATGTTGAAATATGAGATTAGGAGGCGGAGCCGAACCATTTAGTTTGTGCCCCTCTGATAGGAGTGTGACCTCCACGTGTGGGGTCAAATTTAATTAGCATACAGGCCCCACCCCCAACAGACTTCAGCCAGGACCACCCACCACTGAAACCTGTGTGTGTGTGTGAGAGAGAGAGTGAGAATGTGTGAGTGTGAGAGAGAGTGTGTGTGTGTGTGTGTGAGAGAGAGAGAGAGAGAGTGTGTGTGTGTGTGTCAGAGTGAGAGTGTGTGAGAGAGAGAGAGAGAGAGAGTGTGTGTGTGTGTGTCAGAGTGAGAGTGTGTGAGAGAGAGAGAGAGAGAGAGTGTGTGTGTGTGTGTCAGAGTGAGAGTGTGTGAGAGAGAGAGAGAGAGAGAGTGTGTGTGTGTGTGTCAGAGTGAGAGTGTGTGAGAGAGAGAGTGAGAATGTGTGAGTGTGAGAGAGAGTGTGTGTGTGTGTGTCAGAGTGAGAATGTGTGAGAGAGAGAGTGAGAATGTGTGTGTGTGAGAGATAGAGTGAGAATGTGTGTGTGTGTGTGTGTGTGTGTGTGAGTGAGAGTGTGT
>NW_015506259.1:238081-238316 GCF_001515645.1 Sinocyclocheilus grahami | reverse complement strand
AGAGTGAGAGTGTGTGAGTGTGAGAGAGAGAGTGTGTGTGTGTGAGTGTGAATGTGTGAGAGAGAGTGTGTGTGAGAGAGAGAGTGAGAGTGAGAATGTGTGAGTGTGAGAGAGAGAGTGTGTGTGTGAGTGAGAATGTGTGAGAGAGAGAGAGTGAGAATGTGTGAGAGAGAGTGTGTGTGGGAGAGAGAGTGAGAATGTGTGAGAGAGAGTGTGTGTGAGAGAGAGAGTGAGA
>NW_015506259.1:225243-235296 GCF_001515645.1 Sinocyclocheilus grahami | reverse complement strand
GAGAGAGAGAGTGTGTGTGAGAGAGAGTGAGAATGTGTGAGTGTGAGAGAGAGAGTGTGTGTGTGAGTGAGAATGTGTGAGAGAGAGAGTGAGAATGTGTGAGAGAGAGAGTGTGTGAGAGAGAGAGTGAGAATGTGTGAGAGAGAGAGAATGTGTGAGTGTGAGAGAGAGAGTGTGTGTGTGAGAGTGAGAATGTGTGAGAGAGAGTGTGTGTGAGAGAGAGAGTGTGTGAGAGAGAGTGAGAGTGTGTGAGAGAGAGAGTGTGTGTGAGAGTGAGAGTGTGTGAGAGAGAGTGTGTGTGAGAGAGAGAGTGAGAATGTGTGTGTGTGTGAGATAGAGAGTGAGAATGTGTGTGTGTGTGTGAGAGAGAGAGTGAGAATGTGTGAGTGTGAGAGAGCGTGTGTGTGTGTGTGTGTGAGAGAGAGAGAGTGTGTGAGAGAGAGAGAGAGCACAGGAAGAGGAGGAGGTTAGGGATGGATGCACTGATACTGATAGTCATTAATTATTTTGGTGTTATGGCCGATAACCAAAATAATGGCTAATATTATTTGTCTGCATATGTTTTGGTATTATTAATTTGTAAAAAACGAAATTTACTCTCTAGATTTGAATATGTATCTATTGAAATCAGAGAAAGCATTAAGCAGGATTTGAAGATTTGAAAGTAGTTTTCCTTTTCATTTTACCTATAGGCACTTTCAGTCATTAGATAGTAATACTTAAATAAAATGTATAATTGAATAAAATGTTATTAAATCAAATATAATTATGAATAAAAATACTTAACAATATTGTGATTTTTAAAATTATTATATCTAATAATTAATATAGCCATTTTCAAGTATTATATACAGTTATATAATATTTACATAAAAATATATTTTTTATAATAAAATAATAAATATATAATTAAATTAAATATATTTTTGTCTTTAGTCTTTAATCAGATTATACCTTGTAATAAACATATAAGAATAGAATATAAATATTATATAATAACAATATATTAATAAAATATATACTAATAAGAATAAAATTCAAATTAGAATTTAATTAGTTAATTAGAATTAGAAAACCAGATTATACCTCACAATATACGGTATATTACATTTTATAAATATTATATCTAAATATTAATATAGCCATTTTCAGTCATTAGATACAGTGTCTGATAAAAGTACATAATATTTAAATAAAATATGTTTTTATAATATAATATAAAATGTATAAAATAAATAATTAAATTTAATATTTTTGCAGTCTTTAACCAGATTATACCTTACTATATATAATATAAGGATATATGAATAAAATATATATTATTAAGAATAAAATTTAAATGAACCAGATTATACTTTATGCATTATGTTTTGATAATTTTACATGTGTTTTGACACACAGTGCGTTTTTGTTTTAATCTGTTAACCACAAGAACTCAGTGAAGTGACCTCTTCTCCACTTCCTCTGTCCACTAAGAGGTCAAAGGTCAGAGTTGGGAGGTCAGCTGATCTCAGATGGGGGCGGAGTGAATGAAATCGATGCCCCTCCCCCTCTGTACCTCTAACCTCTAAATGAACTGCACTCGTAATCCCATCATGCCGTGTGAAGAGCGCAGGGTCACTGTTTAGGGATCATTGCTGGACAATGCTTGCTGGAGGTTTTCTAGTTAGCACTGAGTGCTTCTCTCTCTCTGTGTGTGAGTGTGTGTGTGTGTGTGTGTGTGTGTGTGTGTGCATTGACTTTTGTCGCTATTTTTGAGCCGTATTGGAATTCACTCTATTATCGTGACACAGCGTGTAAAGCTCATCAATCACATTTATGTGCAAAATATTATTCATGGTTTTCCAGCCTGATTGCTGAACATGCAAATAGCCGCTGTGACAATGTGATTAGTTACTGCATATTTTAATCATGATGGCCATTTATCTCGCAGTCAAACTCGCCGTGGCGTAAACGGCATTTTAATGACCTTCGCTCTGAATATGAGGCTTGAAATTCAAAGCAGCAAAGCCGCTAATGAAGATCTGGATGTTCAGAGCATCTGGTTTGGACAGATTGAACGCTGGGTGTTGTAGTTTGTGGTCAGATTGAGTCGCTACAGATTGTGTTTGTGAGTTTCCCATCAAATGACTTTATGGGTGCAGTTTCTTCCCCTGATATTGAATATTGAAGAGCTTGTAGTTTTTTCGGTGGCCAGTAGACCTTAGTTTACACCACAGCTGTGCAACTGCATTTCCTGATTGATATTACTAGTCTTTAGCAGGTGTAATAAGAGGCCGGCACATTCTTATTCTAGAAAGCATTTAATTGGACAAAAAACTGGTCACGCCTCTCAAATCAAGATCATGTTATAAATATTTTTTGGTCACTCCAGCCTCCTGTATTTCAGAAGTATTTTTGCTTTACATTTTCTCTTTCTCTCTTTTCATATTTTTTTACATTATTTTTAATTCAAATTAATTATATATTTTTTCATTATATTTTAGATTTTTTTTAAATTATAGTTTAAATTGTAATTAAATTTAATTATGTATATTCTTAATTTACTTAATTTTTGTAGTAATTATTTTCAGTGTCTAAAAACATTTATTTTGCTTACTGATACAGTATTTGCATTTTGAGACAAATATTTTACATTTAAATATTATATTTAGGTTATTAATAATATTATTAATAATCATTGTAATATATATATATATATATATATATATATAATTCTTAATTGAATATTCTAATATATTATTATTATAATTAATCTTATAAGAATATGATATATATGAAGATTAGTGAAATATATATTAATATAATAATATATAATGTAAATACAGACTTTTAACTTTTATACAATTCTATATATATATATAATATTCAAATAAGAATATAGATTATAGTATTACATTCTATTGATTTTAATACAATGGGTTAATATTAATAAAATATATATTACAAAATAAAAAAATGAAATGAATGCCATGAAGAAACAGAACAAACTGAGACTGCTCCAGTGCACCGAGGGCACAAGCTGCTTTAAACACAAAGGATGCTCACACCAAATGTTGATTTCATTTAGGTAATAGAAGTCATTGATAAAGAAAATCTGTGACATTATTTTTGACAGCATCCTCATTTTACAACATTTTTACGCAAGTGCCTAAATCTTTGGCCACCACTGTATAATAAGATATAAATAATAATAATATAAAATATATGAATAAAATTAATATTAATAAACTATTAAATTAACCAGATTATACCTCACGATTAAATATTTATATATTATATTTGAATATGTATATACTGATATATGAATATTAATAAAAACAAATGTTTAAATACTGTGACTTTTCTTTTGCCGTCTTTTAACCAGATTACACCTCACAATAAATAATTCATAATTATGTATAATATTCCAATAAGATATATTAATGTTATTCTATGTTAATAAAATAACATGCTTTTATTTAATTTAATCTTTATTTGTCCCTCTAACTCTAGCACTCTCTATTCTAATTCTATTCTTTAAAAAAACGTGCCCCTTTTAGACTTGCACTCTATTCATTTACTGCTTGTTTTCTTTTTTTTTTCTTTTTTAACTAACTAACACTAGCTTCTCTAATCTTTTTATTCTTTTTGTATTATTTTGTTTTCTTTTTATTTATTATGCAATTAACAAAAAGCAAAAGAGGCCTCTAACACTAGCTTGCTCTATTCTTTTTTTCTATTCTATCTGTTTTCTTTTTTTTATTATATAATAAAAAACCTTGCTATGTGTACTGCATTAAGCTAACTGAGACTTGTTATAGCACTTGCATATCATTGCTGTCTTGTTGATTTTGATTGCTTCAGTTGTCCTCATTTGTAAGTCGCTTTGGATAAAAGCATCTGCTAAATATCAAATGCAAATTTTCAAATGTCTGTATTTATTTTTCCACTCTCAGATTTTGAGGTTGTGAAAGGTTCAAAGTTGGTTCAGTGTTTGTGAAGCCCTGGTCTAGCATATACAGGTGATCTCAAAGCTAACAGATATGGGCTAGTTTCGCTTTCACAGGCTCTTACTAGTTCATCCGTGTTTCTGGCCTCAGACGGAGGCGACACCGTTACAAGCACCGGCGTCTTTCCTGCGAGCCGTTCGGGATCTTCGCTCTAAAGCTGCACTTAAGTCTGAAAAATGCACTTCCTTTATAAGACGAGACAGCAGGCTTCTCTCGCAGTGAATTATTTATCCAGGTATCAAGCGGACAGCTGCCACAGTTCGCCGGGCCAACGGGAAACAACAGGAAATAGGGATCCTAATTGTTGTCTATTACACTTTGCCTGGGCTAATGGCGATGTGAACCTCTCTCTCTCTCTCTCCGTGTGTCTCTCTGTGTCTCTCTCTCTGAGCCGTCTGCAGGAGAAGAGTGCTAATGCTACGCTGGCAATTATCTCCCCTCATGACCGCACACACGCATCAATATTAGACCCTCTCCGAGTGTCTCAAATCTGCATGTCATTAGTCTGTCCGTCTGAGAGGGAAGTCTTGTTATCTTCCCCCTGTGATGGTCTGGTAATGGCGTCTGCCTGTGCGTTTGCGTTCAGGGGCTTTGATTCTGTCACGGACGCTGATGAGTTTCTCTTCCTCTGAGTTTTAAGTTCATCTCATTTTATGAATATTTCACAAACCTCGTCCAGTGTGTGTGAGACGCCTCTTCCAGCGCAGGATGGCATGTGGCGTCGCCGCGTCGATCGATCTTGTGTGTGTTTGCGCCGAGAGGGATGAAGTATCTGGTTCCTGTTCAGATGCGGTAAACTGCAGATGCAGGAAGAACTTCGGACCAAAATACTGGAATCTAAACGTCAACACACACACACACACACACACACACACACACACACATACAGACCGGCCTCAGGAGTTTAGAAATTAATGGTTATGATTATTTGTAAACTAAACAAAAAAAACAAACATTAAATGCATCCTGTTTGGAGGCGGTGAGATTTACTGTTGTTTTAAAAGAAGTCTCTTTTGCTCATCAAGGCTCAAAAAAAATCGTGTAAAATTGTGAAATATTTTTACAATTTAAAATAGCTGTTTTCTATGTGAATATCTGTTAAAATGTCATTTATTTCTGTGATGCGCAGCTGAATTTCCAGCATCATTACTCCAGTCTTCAGTGTCACATGATCTTCAGAAATCAGTATAATATGCTGATTTGCTGCTCAAGAAACATTTCTGATTATTAGCAATTATATTGATATTATTATGTTGAAAACAGTTGTGCTGCCCAATATTTTTGTGGAACCGTGATACATTTTTTTAGGATTCGCATAATCCTAAAAGTTCATAATCCCAAAAGTTCAATATATATATATATATATTGATTGATTGATTGACAAGCACATATTGAATGTGATGCATTTGTAAGTGAGTTCAAAAATCTTAACAATGGGCAGAAATCTGTTTTAGCAATCACACATTAAGCCTGGCTTGGCTTTATTCGCTTTTCTTCTGATCAAGATGTACTGTAAGTGGCACATACAAAACTTTATGCCACAAGGCTGAGGCTGGTTGTCAAGATGTTGATATGTGGTTGCTAGGGTGTTCTGGGTCTCAAGACCAAGTCAAAAGTTCCAGCCTAAAGTTTCTATGATATATGAGTTGAGGGATTTGTTCAGATCACACACTGTAGAACAGTTTGTAAAATTGCACATAAACCTTTAGAGTATTTTTCCTTTGCTGTTGGTCCTTCTCTCCAATCTGGTCTTTATTGCAGTAGTGAGTGAGTGAGTGAGTGAGTGAGTGAGTGAGTGAGTGAGTGAGTGAGTGAGTGAGTGAGTGAGTGAGTGAGTGAGTGAGTGAGTGAGTGAGTGAGTGAGTGAGTGAGTGAGTGAGTGAGTGAGTGAGTGAGTGAGTGAGTGAGTGAGTGAGTGAGTGAGTGAGTGAGTGAGTGAGTGAGTGAGTGAGTGAGTGAGTGAGTGAGTGAGTGAGTGAGTGAGTGAGTGAGTGAGTGAGTGAGTGAGTGAGTGAGTGTGTGTGTGTGTGTGTTAGTGACTGGACGTTTTGCTGAGGTGGCAAAGTGCTGTTTTAGTCATTTGTCCATGTCAGTGCAAGAAACTGAGCTAAAATAACTAAGACTGTCACACACAAATAAACTTTTGCCCAATGTTATGATGTTTCAAAGGAATAGTTCACACAAAAAATTCAAATATGCCAAAAATGTCCTCACCCTCAGGCATTCCAAGATTAGGATGAGAATGTAGATTCTATGCATGTAGATAGAATGCAGCATTCCATCACTTGCTCAGCAATGGATGCTCTGCAGTGAATGGGTGCCGTCAGAATGAGAGTCCAAACAGCTGATAAAAAACATGAGGACATTTTAAACCAATTTTTGGGCAAACTATTTCTTTAAAGCAATTGGAACCAAGTCTTACAAATACAATACATACGTGTTTGTCATTACCTGAATGCAGATTTTAATAATCAAAATAGAAATGCACGTCTCAAATCTTTCTCAGATGTATTGATCTCCAAAGAAACTCTGTCTGATCAGCTCTGGTCTGAACAATAAGGCCGCTCATGTTCTGATTGGTCATTCACATATCAAAATCAAAGACGGTTTGGTGTGAAGATCAGAAGAGATCATTAAGTGAGAAATAATTGATGGACTGTTGAATTATTGAAAATTTAACGCACTGAATGCAATGCAGCCACAATGCAAAACTCTCATGTGTAACTACTTTCTTAAACAAAAGGAAAAAGGAGAAAAGAAAGTATCTCACAAGAAAGTAGCTCCGTGGCTGATTAATATTCCTCCTGTGTTTTGAGAGTTAAATTAAAGCTCTGAGGAGCAACTGCCTTCACAAAAGACAATAGATTCAAACATGTAAAAGGAGGGATTTTCTCTTTAAATCAATCTCAAACATTTAAAAGCTTTTTCTCTTTTCTTCCTTGAGAGTTTTGTAGCTTTTATCAGTCGAGTGGAGTAAAAGTTCAAGAGCTTTTACAATTTTAAACGCTTTTTAACGGCTCGTCTTGTTAAAACGCAACACGCGTCGCCTTAGTCTTCACATCTGTTCATCATCTTAAGCTCACGTTAAGCTTTTATTCCCGCGAAATTAAAATGTATCTTTTAAAAGTACTAAAAGGTGATTTATTCTCGACAGTTTCGCGTGAGAACGCCGCGGAATCTGATTCACCCGCGCGCGGGTCCCCAGAGCTGTTGTTACCATGGCAACTCCCGCGGATGAGCGGTGGGTGAATGATTTTTGTTCATAAACGCTTCTTCAGATGAGATTCTGTGGGAAAGTTAACATTTCTTTTTACAAATGTTTACCTTAAGTTTCTATAGTTTATGTAAAAACGCAGTTATAGCCGAATACGCCTGTGAAATCATAATAAACACGTGATCTCCTTCAAAAGGCTGTTTTGAGAGAAGTTTTGATTCAAAAGAAGTGCTATTACCTATTATTATTTATGTTCAATTTAATTTTTTTGACTGTCTTTAGTGAAATCTCAAGGGGTAAGGCTACTGTTTACTAGGAATTATTCATTCATCTTTCACAGGTTTTTAATGTTCACACGTTTTATAAAGTCTGTTAAAGTCATTCTCTTTCCCATTTCAGACCAGACCTTTCTCCAAGAAAAGAATAAAAATAAAGTTGGTCAAAACAGTTTCTTCCTAAACAGCACAGAAGAGTGTCATAATGTTTGTATTTGATTGTAATTTAAATATTATTTGGCCTATTCATGAGGCTTTGTTTACCCTCTCTAGGGAAGACTAGGTTTCACTTGGTTTTAAAGAGCATTTTCATAATTTTATCTTTTACATTTCTAGTCAGAAACACATTCATACTGCTTAGTGCTGTGGTTCTTTCTATAAAAATCTTTTTCATATTTTATAAATCATATTTTTTGTTTTGAATATCCATGAAAATCAAGCTAAACTCAATTTATGTTCCGTTTTATTTTGCAGGCTCTCATCAAAATTTGACTTTCTCAAAGTGGACCAAAGCGCTTGATGACAGAAGAGTGTCATAATGTTTGTATTGTAAATTAATTGTATATTAAATAGCCTATTATGTGGCAAATTCATGAGGCTTTTTTCTAGTGTGAAGACCACTTTAAGGATTTGCTTGGATTTAAAGAACATTTTTGTAGGCTTGTTCCCTTTGTTGAGTCAGGCTTACTGCTGTTATTTTTAAATATATTTTATAATTCATAATTTATGCATATGGATTTTTAATATTCATTCAAAAACAGGCTAAACTTCATTTATGTGCTGTTTTATTTTGCAGGCCCTCATCAAAATTTGACGTTCTCGAAGCAGACCAAGGGAAAGCGCTCTAACCGTGTGAAAAAAAACATTTGTAAACAATTTGCAGGACACTGCGTTAACAGGCTTGAGAGAGTGCATTCTTAAAAAGCTAAACGGTGAACCGAGTTGTTTTGATAAATATTTGATGTCTCATTTATCAATGAGTTAGCGGGTGATTCTGAGCATCGGAGCCAGAAGTGATATTGAATAAACACTCCGACAGGCGTTTATCGATGTACCGCTTCAAAAAAAACACGCATGCAGAATTGAACCGAATTGACTTCAGCCTCACATAAAAGACGGACGAGCTTACAATATCAAAATGAATCGTGTTTTATTCTTCTCCGAGTGTGTGTGTGAGGAACCCTCTGTGCCTGCATTATTTGAGTCCATTAAAGGTCTTCTACCTTCCCAAGGATTTGATTTCTGTCCCATAACCGGAGACTGTGACTGGGCATCGAGTCGGCTCTTTAAGACCAGACCACCGGATCGATGGCGCTAGCTTTACCAGGGCGCTAACAGTCTCCGCGGTGTCTCCGTTAGAGCCACGGGTTTGCGCTGGGAATCGAGGGCCAACTCTGACCCCTGGGAGAGCGTCTGTTGAGGGTCCTTAAAGGCCCTCCTGAAGAGAGGAGGACACAGGCAGCGAGAGTGCAGGAAATTGCTAGTTGCTTATGAGTGCACGTGATTATTATGGAGCTATGAGAGTGTGAGTGAACGACCGTGTGTGTGTGTGTGTGTGTGTGTGTGTGTGTGTGTGTGTGTGAGAGAGTTGAGAGAGTGTGTGTGTGTGTGTGTGTGAGTGTGTGAGTGTGACTGGCCAGTAAATTGAGGGGATTTGGGAGAGTGGGTGGACGACCGTGTGTGTGTGTGTGTGTGTGTGTGTGTGTGTGTGTGTGTGTGTGTGTGAGAGAGTTGAGAGAGTGTGTGTGTGTGAGTGAGAGAGAGACGGGGTGTGACTGGCCAGTAAATTGAGATGGTTAATCTCAGATGAGGAGAGTGTATTGGTCCTTCAGACAGACATGTGAGGGCCACTCCACACGGCTGCCCATTTAAGAGCCTGCTTACAAGAAGCCACCCGTTCGTGTCTTTGAAGAGCTCAACCTGATGTCTGCAATTCACCCCTTTTACACACACACACACTGTTCTGTCTGCACTGCAGTTTTGGCGTGTTTTTGCTGCATTTTCCCAAACGATTCAATGGAAACTATGCATTCCTCTGGAGATTATTTCTCATATAGAGAAGCATTTCATTTGTAGGCTTCAGGACCATCAATTAATCAAGCTTTACAAAATACTTTAAATAATTTCATGGTAGCACTGTTTCTATAAAGTTATAGTAATACCATCATACTTTGTAAAGTGAAATCTGCACCAGTCTGACATGAAAAATATGATTTATGTCCATATATAAACACACACTCACATATATATTTAATTTTTTCTTAATGTTTAAAAATCTCTTATGCTCACCAAAGCTGCATTTGAACGAAAATACAGGAAAATTCTGAAATATTATTACATTTGAAAAATAACTGTTTTCTATTTGAATTCAAATATTCTGCAGCGCAAATGCTTTCAGCATTGATAATAATCTGAAATATTTCTTGTGGAGCAAATCAGCATATTAGAATGATTTCTGAAGATCATGTGACACTGAAGACTGGAGTAATGATGCTGAAAATTCAGCTGCACATCACAAGAATAAATTACAGTTTAACAGATATTCACATAGAAAATAGCTGTTTTAAATTGT
>NW_015506259.1:208571-222544 GCF_001515645.1 Sinocyclocheilus grahami | reverse complement strand
CACATATACACACACACACACACACACACACACACACACACACACACACACACACACACATACACACACACACTGGGGCTGTCTGTCTCCTCTGAGCTGTCTCTGGTCCTCCTTGACCTGGTGTAAGGTTGAGTTTAAAAATGGACCAGTCCGACCATGAGCTGTGAGTATAGCGGATCAATATGCATCACACACACACACACACACTCACAGATGAAGGATATTATTAACACATCTTTAAACCTGTGAACCGCAGACAGCCTCGAGGGTGTCTATGTACGGAAACAGAACAAGTGTTTCTTTTGAGAGACTGAAAAATATACAACCTCCCAAAACACGCTGGAGCTCTGTTCCTGAACCCTAGTGAGACACCTACCTAGACAGCATCATAGAGCATTACAGCATTGTACAAATACAGATATTGCTTAAAAAAATTCACTAAACATAACCCTAATGAAATATTAATCTAATTATCTATCTATTGACTATCGTTCTATCATTCTATTATTCTGTCTCTCTGTCTGTCATTCTCTATCTATCTATCTATCTATCTATCTATCTATCTATCTATCTATCTATCTATCTATCTATCTATCTATCTATCTATCTATCTATCTATCTATCTATCTATCTATCTATCTATCTCATCTGTGTGAAGAGCACTATTTGTGTAACACACAGAGTTGTTGCCTATGTAGAATGTTAAGAATCACTAATGAGGTTCATTTCAATTAGATGTTGCCTGTATAGGCAGCAGACAGTCGTGTGGTTCACTAGGTTAGGAGCTGATCTCGTGTGTGTGTGTGTGTGCTGCTGACCCTACTCTAATGGCTCTGATGATAGATCAGTTGTGTGCTGCTTTTAGTTAGTTACTCCCCATCACCGGCGGCCAGAGCCAGATAAAGAGAGCGAGATGGCAGAGGCCAGCGATATAACCTTGCCAGAAAGAGTGTTAGGCCTCTAAAAATATCCCTGATTACTGGTGCAGCCCTGCAGCTCCAGAGACCCAGTGAAAGTATTGATGAGTGAATCCCAGCCTAAGAGAACATGGAAACAAGCGCTGGCCAGCGGCCATAGTAAACCTATTGATCCAGAGCTCGGCCTATCTCTCTATGACAGCAGCCTATTCCCACCTCACACACACACACACACCCATTACTGTATCAGCCGCTCGTGTGTGTGTGTGTGAGAGAGAGAGATTTCTCTCACTCTCTTTCCCCATCCGTCCATTTCCTACGAGGGCATTTTATGTTTTGTGTCCTGGTTTGGAGCCTCATTTCTATCAGTCCTCGACTGTTTGGTGTACTGTGTGCTACTTTTATTTATTTATTTAAAATAGAAAATCCTTTTAATGGTTAGTTTTCAATGTCATCATTTTTTTCTACAGTAGATTCTAGTCTGGTTTGGAGATTCTAGTCAGGCTGTGACTGTGTGTTTATATTCATTAAAGATTTACTAGTGTCCTGTATGCTGCATACTGTGTTGCATGTACTATTGTCTGTAAATGTAATGAAAAAGTACGCAATATCCAGCAGTAAACATTTCTAACGTTAGTATACAGTACTGTTTTGTTGTCATATGACTTCACTATGTTGCAATTGCCCTGGTTCTAAAATATATAGCAACTGTAAAATATATGTAGCAATCAGAATTCTTTATGCTTTAGATATTTTAAATATTAAATGTGTTATGCTTTCTATATACATACAGTACACACACACACACATACTGTATATATATATATATATATATATATATATATATTACTATATAATTTTAATAAAAATTTTATATTAATATAAAGCTCTGATTACAAAGTTTGTATCAATCAATATGTAGCAATCAAAGCATTATATAAATATTAAAATAGTTTTGCTTTAAATATTTCAGTGTATTCAGTGTTTTATATATCTAATTTGATATATAATACATTCACTCTCTCTCTCTCTCTCTCTCTTTCTATATATATATATACATACATACATACACGCACACACACACACACACACACACACACACACACACACACATATACATATAATATTTTTTGGGAACCAGGTCATTCAAATGAAACATTCAAACGAAGTGATTCCCTAAAATGATTCATACTGTCCAGTGCTTCATATCAGGGATTTTCAGCGAGCATATTTGATTATTACCTCAGTTTACTGTAGTATTTCATTCCCAACACACTTTTACAACAATGAGAGAGAAAGAAATAGACAAACTGTCCTTGAAGCACTTTAAGGGAACAACATTCACAGTAACAACTCTCCAGCTGAAGCTCAAGAACATAAACTCTCCTGGATATATTACATCTCAAAAATTACCGTTCAAGTGACTGCAGACTCCCAAAGTTATTGATCGATCAGCACGTGATCTGTGATCAACAGCCAGAGAAATGCCACACGGAGCAGAAGGGATTATGGGTCCTGCGGTCATGATGCTCTACAGCTGACTGAGGCATGATGGGAAAGAATAACACACACACACACACACACACACATCTGAGCGCTATTGATTATCTCCCAGGCTGATTCAAACACACACACACACACACCGTCACAGTATGGTGACTCGAGTTCTTTTCCATCATTTCTAAATATAAAACAAACACAAGCACTGCCTTTCTCATTTGCTAGGTTTCATTTGTTTGGTATTTCAGCAATCAAGTTGTGTATCCCATCTTTTCTGTCAGTTGTTTAGAATCAAAACGTTTGAATTGATTCTTTGCAGCTGAGATTCTTGGAGCAACAGACTTTATATGAAGTAGAATCTTTTGTAACGTTATAAATTCTTTTTTTTTTGTAACATTATAAATTACATCTTTTTTGTTTCGTAGCATTATAAATTCAGTTTTTTCATTAATGCATCTTTACGGAATATAAATTTCGGTTTTAAACTCTCCTGGATATATTACATCTCAAAAATTACCGTTCAAGTGACTGCAGACTCCCAAAGTTATTGATCGATCAGCACGTGATCTGTGATCAACAGCCAGAGAAATGCCACACGGAGCAGAAGGGATTATGGGTCCTGCGGTCATGATGCTCTACAGCTGACTGAGGCATGATGGGAAAGAATAACACACACACACACACACACACACATCTGAGCGCTATTGATTATCTCCCAGGCTGATTCAAACACACACACACACACACCGTCACAGTATGGTGACTCGAGTTCTTTTCCATCATTTCTAAATATAAAACAAACACAAGCACTGCCTTTCTCATTTGCTAGGTTTCATTTGTTTGGTATTTCAGCAATCAAGTTGTGTATCCCATCTTTTCTGTCAGTTGTTTAGAATCAAAACGTTTGAATTGATTCTTTGCAGCTGAGATTCTTGGAGCAACAGACTTTATATGAAGTAGAATCTTTTGTAACGTTATAAATTACTTCTTTTTTTTTTGTAACATTATAAATGACATCTTTTTTGTTTCGTAGCATTATAAATTCAGTTTTTTCATTAATGCATCTTTACGGAATATAAATTTCGGTTTTTATTGAAAAGATTAGCCTACAAATTATTCTGCTGACAAGCAAGTTTTTCAATATTTACAATGTCAACAATCAAGTGTGTCCTATATCTTCTGTTATCTGTTTCGAATCTGTTTGATTCCTTGACGAATCACTCTTTTGAAGCGATTCTTTCCAGGAGATTGCTCAAACTGATTCTTTGAACAACAGCCTTTATTTGAAATAGAATCGTTTATAAATGATTAAAAAACTATGTTTGATTCCTGAACAAATCATTCTTTTGAGGTGGATCTTTCCAATGAATTGGTCAAACAGATTAGAAAATATTTTTTAATGTCTGTCTGTTTATTTTATGTTAGGTTAGGCTGCTTCTTTCTTTCTGCTGCTTGGCCTTGTTGGCAATATTTTATTGTGATATTATATTATTTTAGTATAAGTGATATAGGCTACTATTATAGTTTTAGTTCATATTTTGAATTCGATTTTATTTTTCTAATTTCTGTCTTCATTTTAATATTAGTTCAAGTTTTTGTTGTGTGTTTTTGTCATTTTTATCAGTTATTTTTTAATAGGTCTACATAGTTTTTATTAAATTAAAATGTTTAGTTTTTTTGTATATTTTATTTTATTTCAGTTTTATAGTTAATAACCCCGTGTGATCATGTGTGAGTTTCCACAGTGTGATTCATCTGACGTTTCTGAATTCGTGACTCACCGCTTCCCGCCTCCCTCCTCAAGACAGAAATTACCCTCAAACTGATTCTAGGATCAATACCAACATGCCCACCAATCAAGAGCGCCGACCCGGGGTTAAGAGCCAATCAGCAGCTCACACTCCTCCTGCTTCAAGAGCCTGAGCAAACACAAACAAACAAGACTTTTCCAGGTCAGAGGAGAGACTTTATACCACTTTATACCTTATTCCTAGAGATTCAGTGAAGCCGTAAATATTACCACGAACAAAGATTTGAAATAAATCTGATTCTGAGATTTATTCTTTGTTATGATTGTATTTACTTATTTATTTATTGCAAATATATATGTTGAGAAATTTACATAAATTAGATATAAAAATAGATATATGGCAGAACAGTGGAAAATATAGATCAGAAATTAATAATAGCTCAAATTTGAAGCCTATATAGAGAGTGACTGCCTAAGCTATTAATAACATTGATGCGATGGTGTGATTTACAGCAGTGAGAATGAGGCCGTAAACACGAGATCCCACCGTCAGAAATGAAAGTGAATGTCTCTAACTGCCCGTGTGCAAAAGGTCACGCTTGTTCCCGTGGAGACGGGCCTTTAGAATGCAGCTGTCAATCATAGCTGTTGCTACTGGAGACAGAAGAGAGAAATAGATCTAGAAAACAGAAGAAAGACACACTAGAGTGAGTCCAGATTGAACGGTGGTTGTTTTTCACTGCATTTAAAGCAGTAAGCCTCCTTTACCAAAGTAAAATCACCAACACATGGCCTCAAAAGAGGCTTATTGCTTTCATTAAAATTGCACACAATTATGTATGCTTTTTTATTTTTAATGGATGAATGTAACTAGTTTTATTATTTCAGATTTAAAGCCACTAGTCTATGATTTTGTTGTTGTTTTTGTTGTTAAAATTGAGAAATGCCAAATTATGGACAGTTTTTTTGTGTGTGGTTATTTCGTGTTTTTGTCATCAAAGTTTAAATCATGACATTTAAACTAATTCATAATTATGGCATAAAACGTTGAAGTTCTGAAATAATGCATGATTGTATCGTGATTGTTTTTTATTTATTTATTTTTTATTTTTTGTCAGACATCACGGTTGTGTCATGATTGTGTTGTCAAAGTTGAAATTACAAAATAAAAACATAATGAGATTTTTAAAAAGTCATGATTACGAGATAAGAAGTCATAGCCTAATTATGGCATAAGAAGAATTATTATTATATACAGTATTATAGCCTATGTTTTTTTAAACAAAAAAAAAGCATTATCACACACACACACACATATATATATATATATATATATATATATATATATATATATATATATATACTTTTTTATTGTATTAAACACAGTTTGGAGTTCTTACTAATAGTTTTATAATTTCACATTTACATGTGCCAGTCTATGATTTCTTGCTGTTGTTCAAAAGAAAAATGCCAAAATTGAATGAAAATAAAATAAAATATAAAAATGAACTTACTTTATTTAAGCTAGTCATCATAGCAGCATTTATCATTTTCATTTAGTTTAACTTGGGATGTACTGAAAACGAAAATAAATGTTTTATAAAAACTATAGCCTAATAGACATATTTAAAAAAAAAACAATAACTAATTAAAATGACAAAATGAAAATCGCTAAAACTTCAACTTAATATAAAAAAAAAATACAAAAATGACATCTAATTAAAAAAAGAAAAACACTATAATAGTATCTCAGTGATGCCAGAATAACACTGAAGCAGATCTGCTCAGGCCTCTGTTTCTGAGCAGTAACAGACTCTCTGTTTGACTTTGTCTCAGTTTTGTCCTGTAAAGAATAACGACTCTCCTTTATGTCCACTTCATTTCTCTGTGTATCAGAGGTCTGATGGTCTTTACCTCATTTTCCTCCTAAGTGAATTCACCTTATTAGTGGCCGATCTCAGGAAATATGATTTGCTCTCTTGCACACGCCACGATATTTCAGGCCGGATCGGGCAGGTGGCTGTCAGGCGGCGAAACTCGCCGATAGTTTGCCGTAAAATATGGGCCTCTTCACCGCAGACCCCAAACAAGGCTGGCACGCGCGGGGCCAACCGGAGCAGCGAGGGGTTAATGAAACACTGCTCCTTCTTTAATTGAAAAAAGAGAGCGAGGCGGCCATGCTCTTGTTATTGCCGGTAATAAGTGGCTCTCCGAGATGAACGGTTCACCTGCGTGGAGGTTAATGAAGATCCACACGTGCTGCGCTCGGTCTGGACATGAGGGTTCATATAATTTATATTATAAATAAATATATTTAATATATAAACATATATTTTTCTGAAATATATACATGCATGTGTGTGTATGTGGCAGAAATTAGCTTCTATAGAATTTATTTATTTATTTATTTTTCTGGCGTTTGAGCCGTTCCTCATTCGGAGCTGTACTTTCTTGACTGTCAGCTATAGAGAAAATAATTTTACCAAGATGACCAAAGAGTGAACTGACTTTTGCTTTAACAACTTTATATGATGAGTAGCTTGTATTCTGCTTCTGTTCAGTTTGTATGGAGCGTACAGAGACAGATATTCAGTACAGATTTCTTCCACTGATTGCTCTATATTGTGGTCGGTTGCCAATCTCTGATGACTGTGTGCCAAAAATCTTAAATTTTTCCCCTTTATCCATTGACATTGCAGCTGAATGAGTTGCTTTACAGCCAAACAGATGCTGCAGCTCAAGACTTGAGCAATCACGTTTTTAGCTGAAAAAACAAGGAAAACATGTTTATTAATTAATTGCATTGGGATCGCCCGAAATGGAGCTGCTCAGAGACTCGTTTGGGCGATTACGCCACACTCCCATTTAGTTTTACTCATCTAAAAAGTTGATTTGATGGCGAGAGGAGGGAAAAAAGCTACTAATATCACACCATCCCATCTACTGGCATCATTAATTCATGGGCAGGAATGCACTCGAGACATTAGTAATTACGAAGCGTGGGTCCTGCTTTATTTCCTGGCGTATAAAACCACTCCAGAGGAGGAAACACTTCCTCATTAGCCGCTGGCTCTATTTCCTCCAGTGGATTCCACACGCGATCATTTATTCATGCAGAAGGCCTCATCATCTCCTCATCAGCGCGTCCCAAAGCCGCGGGCCGCAGGACACACACCTTAAAACACTTCAGGGCGAGCACAGAGGAGCTGCTGGTGATGAAGATGATGAGGAGGTGACAGAGAGATGGAGGGTGTGAAACCCACTCAGATGGACACCAGGGAAGGCCGGCACTTTAGTCCTGCTGCAGCGACACTATTGAAATGATAATGGAGAGGAGAATAGAGTTTATGAACCGACCTGAGACTGCTGAGTCTTTCTTAAAGGAGTAGATCACCTGAAACGAGCATTGCATATTCGTACTTTCTGTCTTCCAGAAAATTCATGCTGTCATTTTTTTGTACAGTGAAAGTGAATGCTGATCAGGTTATATATGTTATATCAGTTATATATGTGATATTTACATTTATTCAATTAACTGATGCTTTTTTTATCTGAAGCAACTTACATATGAGGAACATCAAAAGCAATAACTGGTACATTTTAATTTTGGATAAACAGCTTCTACATGTTTTCCATTAATTTGCCATTATTTTAATAAACTTTATGTGATGGTTTTTGATCGGCTCCAAACTTGACTGGACTTTACAAAAGTCTTATTCTGTGGTTGTATTGGTTATGTAAATATTTATTATTATTATTATAGTTTATATAATGTTTTATAATATAATGTGGAGTATATAATTTTTTATTTATTATTTGTTTATTTTAAAATTCATTCTGTGAGACTGCATCCAGAATGTGGATTATTCTTTGTAATTTTTTTTATTTTATTTATTATTATAGTTTATATAATGTTTTACAATATGATGTGTAGTATGTCATTTTTATTTGTTGTTTATTTTAAAACTCATTCTGTGAGACTGCATGCAGGGCGTGGGTTATTCTTTCCTTTTCATAATTATTAATATTGTTGTTATTATTATTAATATAGAAGAAGACGAAGATAACACAATTATCATATTTTATGTGTGTATTTATTTATTTAGAGACTACATGTTGAATGTGGATTATTTTTACTATTATTATATTATTATATATTATATTTATTTTTATTAATACTAGTGTAGTTTATGTGTTTTATAATATTATTGATTGATTTATTTCCTTCCTTTCTTGTGCATGTTTGTGTTATGAATGTTCTGGCTGCTGTACTTGGAGTCCAAAGCCACTTTCCCTTAGCAGGCTGATAAAGTATAAAGTCAATAGATGGCGAATGACTTCTGTTGAGGTTTCTAAGTCTCTCAGAGACTCGTATCATTATCCACCCGCGTTTCTTGATTTGAGGACAGACAGAAACACCAGAGCGGTGATGTACAGCACACTATTAAAAGTGTTCGGGGGCTCTGGGCAGATCCTAACACCATCCTGCAGTTCCTCAGAGAGGAGAGAGAAACTAACAGGTTTTTATCTGACATGCTGTGATATGACCTCAACTGGGATGAGCTTCTCAATTAAACATGAATGGAAGTGTGAAATTCCCCCGGTGTGTCGGAAGCGTGAGTGTTCTGGAAGATGGTTGCTGTTTTTGCCATTGAGTATCACACTCTTTCTATTAAGTGTTTGTGTGTTTGTAGGTTAATGTTCACCCAGCCGAATCAACAGAGACGATCAGCTCAACATGTGAACTCTTCCAGATCAGCAGAGGATCAGCTCTGCTTTGCTGATTAACAGTAAGGATCAGCTCATAATATTTTCATTTCTTTTCTAGATTGATTTGAGAACTTTACCAAAAAATTGAAATTATGTCATACATAATTATGCGATTAAATGACAGAATTATGAGATAAGAAGTCATAATATTATAAAAAGTTAAATAATGACAAAAAGATATAAAAAAATAAATAAATTATGAGATTTAAAGTCTTAATTACAATAGTAAAAGACAAATTATGAGATAAAAGGTCAAATATGAAAAAAAGTCAAATTATGACAGAAAAATGCTAAATTATGAGATTATATGTCAATTATGAGATAAGTCATAATTAGGATATAAAGTTGAAATAATGACAAAAAGTCCGTTTTGAGAGAAAGTCATTGTGACATTTAGAAAAGTAAATTATGAGACGTTAAGTCATAGTTATGAGAAAGTCAAATTATAAGATAAAAAGACAAAAATATGGCATACGAGATTACTCTAAATGCCAAAATTATGAGATAAGTCAAAATTCTGAAATAATAATTGAAATAATGACATGAAAATGAAAGGTCAGTTATGAGAGAAAAAGTCATGACATTAAAAAAATAAATTATGAGACATATGTCATAATTACAAGAATAAAAGTCAAATTATGAGATAAAAAAGTAATAATTATTACATAAAAAGGCAAAAACATTCAACATTAGAAATGTCAAAATTATGAGATAAGAAGTCATAATTATGATATACAAAGTTAATATATAACTTATATAAACATAACTGACAGTTGAAATAATGACAAAACCAAAGTTAAGACAAAAAGTCGAAAATATGAGATGCTAAGTGATAGTTTTAGGAATAGAAATCAAAATATGAGATCAAAAGTCATAATTGTGAAATAAAAACAGTGGAAATTATGGCATAAAAAGATCAGCACAGGCAGTCAGCTCCACGATCGATAATGAAATATTTTCTTTCTAGACCAGCAGAGAGGATCTGTTGCTTTGGCTGGCATCAGCAAGAAAACAGCGATCAGATAGTTGATGTCTGGAATCATTTTTAATTTGTCTGGGTAATTTTTTATTTGCAGGATCAGCTCCCTGAACATACTTCAGATCAAATACAAATAATATTTTCTTAATACTCTTAAGGCCTCTTCACGCCAGAAATGATAACTATAATGATAATTATAACCATAAAGTTTAAAAAATCTCTCTAAATATCAGAGAATAGTCCACAACACAACTAGGGATGCAGTGATAGCACTTTTTCCAGAATCATTTCCAGAGTCATTTTTCATTTTATTTTCATTCATTTTTTCATTCACTTTTTTTGAGATAGCCAATATGAACCATTTTAGTTGCTTCAGTTCGTTTAGTCATTTTCATGCTTAATTTTGCCTGTCAAAATGTATCGTACAGCACAGCGCACATTTATAGTTGTCTATATATGTACATATATATGTCCTCTTTAATATAGACTGGCCTTCCAACCCGATCTCACGAGAAAATTGAATTATTTTATGATTTTGTATGATTTCACAACTTGTGTGAAAATGCACGATTTTCAGAAAAAGGCAAACATGAATGATAAAAATCATAGACGGCCAATCATAATCCATCCAACTTTAAAGCACACACCGCTGCAGCTATGTTTTCTCTTAAAATAAATATATATATTGTTATGGTTAGCGTTATTATTTCCATCCATTTCCAGTGCGAATGGGCCTTTATTGTTTAATTCTGAGTTGATTGTTTTTCAAGCATTTAGTATTGTGGTGTCAATAGCCAATAATGTGTAACTAAACGTAA
Organism: Sinocyclocheilus grahami; assembly: GCF_001515645.1. Taxonomy (NCBI): domain Eukaryota; kingdom Metazoa; phylum Chordata; class Actinopteri; order Cypriniformes; family Cyprinidae; genus Sinocyclocheilus; species Sinocyclocheilus grahami. The sequence goes on along the minus strand of NW_015506259.1, from coordinate 211,810 downwards.
GTGATTTAAATAGTGGTGTTTTCGCATGAAATTGGACAACATGATTTGTATGAAAATATACGACTTTTTTACGTAGTGCCGTATTCTGTGATTCATACAAAAACGTACAAATTTTAGAAAAAAGTAAGCATGACGGTCCACCCCTAAAACTAATAATCAGTGGGACATGAGCAGACCATACAATTACTAAATGTAAGTATTTTACGTAGAGGCATTTTTTGCTTGAATTTATACGCTGTGATTTGTATGAATTTATATGCTACAATTCGTACAAAATTGCACAATATATATATATATTTTTTTTTTTAAACCTGAAAGTCCACTCTAAAACCTACCCATAAGTGGGGTATAAGCAGATTGTAGTTACTAAATGTAAATATTTTACATGGTGGCATTTTTCGTATGAATTGTAAGCTGTGATTTGTGCAAAAACATATTTGTAGAAACACATGAAACATGATTTGTAGAAAAAAGTAAGCATGAGGGTCCACCCCTAAAAATATTCAGCAGTCATGCATAAGCAGATTGTACAGTTACTAAACGTATGTATTTTACCTAGTGGCATTTTTCGGATAAATTTGTATGCTGTGATTTGTATGAAAACTTATGATTTTAAGAAAAAAGTATGTACGAAGGTCCACACTTAAACCTAACTATCAGTGGGGCATAAGCAGATTCGTACAAATTAGCCACCAAATCGGCAAAACTTAAAATAGTAGTGAATTGCATAAGATTGTGTTGGGCTTTCAAATCTGCTTTTGTGTCGTTTGATCCTGCAACCTCTTATTTTGCTCTTTAGATTACTAGTTACTAATATACTAACAACCCCCACCACACTAGAATTGCTTTGCTGTTGTTCCATTACAAAAGCTTTATTTCTTACCACGTCCGGTCAACATACACACGTGATTGGCTCATTATCTCATCCTCTGTTCAAGCCTGCACTGAAATCTCTCTTTCTCTCATTTGGTAATGAGTCTTGAATAAATATATGACTGTTCGGTGCGTTTACTCTGTCGTGCCAGAGAGGAGCTCACGTTAACCTGGATAGTTAATAAGAAACCAGAGACTGAGATTACAGGATCAGAAAAGACGCTTCCTTAAACACGAGTTTATCAGCGTTACTGACACTCACAAACGCAGCGTGACTTATTATCTGTAGAGTCTCCGTGTCTGTCTGCTGCTGATACACAGGTTAAATGTATTATCAAATAAAAAATTACCCAGCATTCCAGACCTCACTTATCTGATCGCTGTTTTCTTGCTGATGTCGGCCAAAGCAACGGATCCTCTCTGATGGTCTCAAAAGTTTTCATTAGTTGAGCTGATTTTATGATTTTATGTCATAATTTCCACTGTTTTCATAATTGACTTTTTATCTTTTGTTTTGACTTATTTTCTCAAAATTATGACTTAGTATCTCATATTTTCAACTTTTCGTAGTAATTACTACATAATGAATATTTTGAGAAAATATTCTCAAAATGATTAATTAGTATCTCATATTTTAAACTTTTCATCATAATGACTTTTCTCTCATTACTTTTTGTTATTATTTTGACGTTATATCATAATTTCAACTTTTTATATAATAATTATTATTTCTAATTTTATAATTTTGGCATATAATCTTATAACTATGAATTTTTACTTCACAATTTTTGACATGTCATATTTATGACTTTATCTCATAATTTGTGTTTTATTCTCGAAATGATGACTTACATGTCTCATAATTTACTTTTTTATTGTTGTGACTATTTATCTAATAACTTTTTACTTTTTCTCATTATTTCGACTTTTAATACCTTAATTATGACTTTTTATATCATATTTATGACTTTTTATCTCATAATTGGACTTTCATTCTAATAATTATGACTTAATGTCTCATCATTTACTTTTTTAATGTCATAGTGACTTTTTCTCTCATAATTTAGAATTTTTTATTATGTTGACTTTTTATATAATAATTATGACTTTTTATTTCATTTGTGACATTTTATCCCATAATTTGACTTTTATTCTCATAATTATGACTTAATGTCTCATAATTTACTTTTTTAATGTCATAATGACTTTTTATCCCATAATTTGACTTTCATTCTCGTAATTATGACTTAATGTCTCATAATTTACTTTTTTATTGTTGTGACTTTAATCTCATAACTTTTGACTTTTTGTCATTATTTTGACTTAATATCTTAAATATGACTTTTTATCTCATAATTATGACTTTCATTCTCGTAATTATGACTTAATGTCTCATAATTTACTTTTTTAATGTCATAATGACTTTTTCTCTCATAATTTTGAATTTTTTATTATGTTGACTTTTTATATAATAATTATGACTTTTTATTTCATTTGTGACATTTTATCTCATAATTTGACTTTTATTCTCATAATTATGACTTAATGTCTCATTATTTACTTTTTTAATGTTGTGACTTTTTCTCACATAACTTTTAACTTTGTGTCATTATTTAAACTGTTTATATCATAACTATGACTTTTTATTTCATATTTATGACATTTTATCTCATTGTCATAATTATAACTTAATGTCTCAGGGAATGTGTGAGGAGAAATCTCTCTGGGAGGAATAGTCTCTTTGATTTGAAAACGTCTACAGGGAATTTTACAGATCCACTAGCATGTTGTAAAGACATGGACTTAAAGCTACAAAAAAAGCACTGTATAATACAGGGCAATATACACTCTGATGTTCATCACTAACCGTAAATATGATCAGTAGTGATAGTGATGCTCAGCTAAACAAATACCACTAAAAATATAAAAATATATGTTCCTTCCTGCATTAGAGCAATTTGATTGAAATGCATTTGACAAAAAACATTAGGAGAGATTGGTGTTCTATGGGAGGAGATTGTCTGAGATGAGGTCTCGACCTGTTAATCTTGTTTCTGCTGGCCTTAGCTCAGACAGTGTTGTTTAATTTATATTTCAGCTGCTAATTGCTCTGCAGAAGATTGCAATTACTACCCCTGACATCTACTGTCTGCCTGTCAAATATTTGTCAGGAACAAATCAATATTTTATAATTTTTCCATATTACTTGGTGTCAGGTTAAAAGCGTTAAAGAAATAGTTCCGCTTGATGAAGAGCTTTGTGAAATTTTTCAAAATATCTTCTTTGGTGTTCTACAGGAGAAAGGAAAATCATACGGTTTGGAACAACATGAGGGTGAGTAAAGGCTGCCATTTTTATGGGGGGGG
>NW_015506259.1:205999-208324 GCF_001515645.1 Sinocyclocheilus grahami | reverse complement strand
TGGCCTGTGGGGGGGGGGGGGGGGGGGGGGGTGAATTATTCCTTTTAAGAGAGAAAGTCGTTTATCATTCATAGTCGTTTACATTGTATGTCATTTTGAATATTAATTACATCACAACAAACAGTATGAACCGATCAGGATGTAAAATTCATCAAATGTGAGGCGAGCAGATCAGTGTTTAATGTTTCTGCTACAGATCCTCATTATTCTCACGTTATCTCAGTGTTATCTTAGCGTTATCTTAATGTTGCCGGCTGTCTTATCTATGCTAATCATGTAAGTGCATGTTGCATCATTAAACTGATTTGCTTCTTGTGCTTCATCAATGAAGCTACTGTACGCATAGGAAAGAAAAATCTCAGTGTAGAAGTTTCTCAGATGTTTCTCCTAAGAAAAAGACGGCAATATGTATCTCGAATGTGTCTTTAGGATTTCATAAGAAATCTTAATAACGTCTCAAACTTCACTTTGCCTGTCATAATAAGTCTGAAATATCTAAATTTCCCAAAACCTTTATCTCAGATGTTTCTCATAAAATACCTTCAAATAAATAAAATATAACTCAAATGAGTCACTAGTTGTTATTTATTTTTCTGGCATAAAAGTCAAAATGGTGATGTAAAAAGTCAAATTGAGATTAAAAGTCATAAATATGACATAAAAATATGAAATCATGAAATAGGTAAAACAATATGAAATAAAAAGTCAAAACTGGGAAAAAAAACGATGACAAGCAAAGTTAAATTTGACATAAAAGTCATAATTATGATGTAAAAACTGATATAAAAAGTAACAATTATGACAAAAATTTCTGTTTAATTTATGTATCAGCTTTGCCAGATTTTAAAACACCTTCAATGAAATATGACTCAAAAGTTATTTTTCTGGCATAAAAGTCAAAATTATGATGTAAAGTCAAAATTGTGAAATAAGGTCAAAACTGACATACAATTAAGACATTAAAAAAGTAAAAATCAGTCATGATTTTGACACAAAAAGATGAAATTCTGATGTTAAAAATTGTATTTTACTTATGTATCAACTTTGTCTCAGAACTTTCGCCTAAAATACCTTCAAAGACATAAAATATGGCTCAAATTATTGACTATTTGTGATTTATTTTTCTGACATAAGTCAAAATTGTGAAATAAAAATATGAAATTAATAAAAAGTCAAAACTTAAAATCCACAAATATGACAAAAAAGATTAAATCATGTCAAAATTATGAAATAAAGTCTAATTTGACAGAAAATGGAAAAAGATGAACTTCTGTAAAGGTAATGAGATGTGATTTGTGATTTTGCTTTTCTACAGGCATTTTCTTACAAGAAAGTATTTGTGATTGTCATGAGAAGTAGATAAAATGTGTCCAAAAAGAGTTTAAACTCAGAATATGAGCCGCACACTTTGTTTTATATGTTGGGGGGTTGATAATATTGCTGTCTATGTGTTTGTCAAAGGTCTGAATGCTGTGTCATTTCTCCTGCCATTGTTTCAGAGTGTGTTTTAATGTTATCAGTGAAGCCCTTAAAGTGAAGACAGTAGCAGATCTTATCGGACACACACACACACACACACACACACACACACACAGAAGCAGTGCAGGAATGTGATAAGACATAAAACACACACAGAGCACACACACTGAATCAATCATCTATTAGAGACACACACACACACACACACACACAATAACAGTCTTTGTCCGGCTGGATTTGTCTGTGTCGACAGAGGTTATAAAAGATCATCAGTTTTAACACAAAACTAATATTTGTCCCGGAACATTTTGAGTTAATTTCAGAGAGCCATGAGCTGCTTTCACACTGTGCACTTTGGTTTGATTATGTGCCATTAACTTGCATTGCTATTTTTTAGTTTGAATAATTTCTCTCATTCTAAATATTTTTAAGTGATTAAAAATTACTATTTGCTTTAGACACTACACTTATAATTTATGTATATGTTTAATAATGTTTCTGCAGTCATGATTAACTCGCAGCAGCAATAAAGCCCTTAAAGGGACAGTTCATGCAAAAATAAAAATAGACATAATTTACTCTACCTTAAATTTATGAGACACTAAGTCATAATTATGAAATAAAAAGTCAAAATTGACAAAAGGTTATGACAAAAAGTCATAATTCACACATAACATTTTTGATTTTTGTTATAATTTTAACTTTGTCATTTAGTCTGCCTCAAATTGAAGCTCATTTCTGCCACATACGAAAAATAAATATGGTTTGGTAAAGCATCATTTTGACAAACATTCATAATTACACTGTAAAAAAATATTTAAATTATTAGAGTTTATTAGTTTTTAC